>NW_024467832.1:4228873-4247544 GCF_001890725.1 Aspergillus wentii DTO 134E9
GGGGGGGAGGAGGAGAGGAGATTATTGAGGAGGGAATGAACGGGAGGTGGTGAAGGATGGTCCGTCCGTGATGGAAAAGCACGGGGGTTTGTTGGGTTGGACAGGCACATGTCAGGCTTAACCCGGATAGGCCAGGAGGCGCTACGGCGGGCCGGACGAGCAACTTGGGACACTTGCCATCCGACAGCTTCGCCAGACACGCTGCGTCTTCCGACTCCATCGCCATCCAACGAGCTTGTATCTACGACTTTCTTTTATTTACTTGTGTGGTATTTTGTCTGCTTTGCTGCAGGAGGCTTTATTGGGACTTTTCTTTCATCTAGGACAATCCGCGGTGTAGTGGGAGGTCGTTCGCAATGGCGGAAAGCGAGTTCGCTCCGAAGTTCGCCCCGTTCTTCTCCTTTGTACGTCACTTCCTGGACAGTGTTTTTACTTCTATGATGGATTGTACTGACTGAAATTAGGCTGGCATTGCAGCTGCAGTGAGTTCCTCGAGTTCCCCTCCATCCGCGACCGATCACTGACATATATCTCCCCCTCGAAGATGATCTTCGGATGTACGTTTTAGCTCCTAGACTCGATGACGGATCGATATATTGGAAAGAAACTCACATTTTTGATAGCAATGGGGGCAGCATATGGCACAGCTAAATCTGGTATTGGTATTTCGGGTGTGGGGACTTTCAGGCCGGACCTGATCATGAAGGCATGAGGATTCATCTGTCGCCAAGGTTATCGTTACTGACTGTAATAGTCCTTGATTCCCGTGGTCATGTCTGGTATTATTGCGGTCTACGGTCTCGTTATTGCGGTTCTTATTGCGGGTGATGTCGCCCCCCCTCCGACTCATATCAGCTTGTATACGTACGTTCGGGTTAAAAACATGGCCAACGGGTGGTGTTGATGCTTACGGTTCACAGAGGATTCATGCACCTTGCATCTGGATTGTCCGTGGGTCTCGCAGGTGTGGCCGCTGGATATACTATCGGAATTGTCGGAGATGCGGTAAGCAATTCTTTATAACACCGTTTGCATTTGCGTCTTCTCACAGTTCATTAGGGTGTACGTGCCTACATGCAACAATCTCGGGTCTATGTCGGAATGATCCTGATTTTGATTTTCGGCGAAGTTCTCGGTCTTTACGGGTATGTTCTTTTTGAAAGATTAAATAGGGATATGCTAACATGCAAAAGCCTTATCGTCGGTCTGATTCTGAATTCGAAGAAGAGCTAAGCGTCACGTCCTTCAATCATTCGCTGCCTCTACAATCCTCAGCCCCTGGGGACTTTCTCTGAAACTTTCTCTCCTATACAAATGACATAGATGATGCGCTCACTGTGTTGGGGGAACCCGCCCCCTCTGTTTATGAACAACTACTGTACTTATGCCACAGCTCTTTCGGGTTTTGGGGGGATGGAACTCCTGTACCAGTAGATTCTTTTGGATAATAACGAAGCTGATTGACATGCGAGCCTTATTGAAAACATCTATATGGTTAAAAGGCTGTGTTGGGAACTAAATAATACGGCCACCAGTTGCGTTCGATAGAAACATGTTCCAGCCACAATTCATGTGATTTGATAATCTCATCTTTACTAGATAATATTAGAAACATCAGCGATCCATGAAACCAAGACAGTAATCCCCGTCTTGACTGGTATCCCACCCCTAAGCATTCCATGGGGGACGCCACCCCCAGCCGCGTCTGCCCCGCCAGTCGGTAACGTCAGAGCCTCCGTACTCGTAGCGCCGCCATGGGCTCTACAACAACGGTTGAGCTGATCTTCCCCAAGCTCTCCTTCATCCCGCAAGACACCCTGTTTGTTCGGCATCTCTCCAATTCATGCGCTTTATATTCCATCTGTGTCGGACCCCTTATTTCGTTATAATAATCGATCACGTACCACTTGTCTGATTGCTGTCGCTGCGCTCTCCTCGGTCCATTTCCCCCCACATCTCTTCCCCGCTGTCCTTTGAGACATGATCTCTTGCCATCGCCATGGCTACCGGAACCGTCGAACCTTCGACACATAATGAGGTGCAGGGCTCGTCTGTCCCTCCCCGGAAGGTCGATGCGGGATCGGATGAGAAGGAAAAGCAAATGGTGGCTTCCGTCCGGCCGACTCAACACCGACTATCGAATCCCTTTGTTATCACAGAACGCCCAGAAGAGAAGCAGTTGGGGGTTTCATCCCGGAGGTTGCGGGTTAGTGATTTTGCGCTCTTGAGAACGCTTGGGACTGGTACGTTTCGAGTCTCTGTTCGCGCAAACCTTTCAGACTCTAACCGTGGCTGTTCGAACCCCCTTAGGAACCTTTGCGCGTGTCTGGCTAGTGAGGTTGAAGGAAGAAAGAGAGAAAAGGAATAGGGTCTATGCATTGAAGATCCTACGCAAGGCCGATGGTGAGGAATACATTGGAACTAGCATGCTTGTTAATCCGGGGAACTAACAAGGGTTCGGCTACACAGTAATCAAACTGAAGCAAGTCGAGCACGTACGCAACGAACGGAAGACACTCGCCGCTGTTGCCGGTCACCCTTTCATAACCTCTTTGATCGCGTCGTTCTCTGATGACCAAAGCTTATATATGCTGGTACGAGCCCGACAAATTCTCCATTATCCTTCATCCTTGTCAATCTAACGTGTCGCTAGCTGGACTACTGTCCCGGAGGCGAAATATTCAGTTACCTGCGGCGTGCGAGACGGTTCAACGAAAGCACATCCAGATTTTACGCAGCCGAGATAGCCCTGACGATTGAATTCCTGCACGATGTTCATGGGGTTGCTTACCGAGATTTGAAACCGGAGAATATTCTTTTGGATGCTGAGGGTCATATCAAACTTGTCGATTTCGGGTTCGCGAAACAAGTGGATAACCGTGAAACATATACCTTGTGCGGGACGCCGGAGTACCTCGCCCCAGAAGTCATTCACAATAGCGGCCATGGCCTTGCAGTGGACTGGTGGGCTCTTGGAATCTTGATCTATGAGTTTTTGGTTGGACAGCCGCCATTCTGGGACCAGAACCCCATGCGTATCTACGAGCAGATTGTGGAAGGGCGCTTGCGTTTCCCCCAGAACATGTCACCAGCAGCCCAGAACATTATCTCTTTGCTTTGCAAGACCAGTCCGACGGAGCGACTGGGGTACATATCTGGCGGTTCCGCACGAGTCAAGTCCCATCCATTTTTCCTAGACATTAACTGGGATGATTTATTCTATCGCCGTGTAAAGGGGCCCATTATCCCCAGAGTCGATCACCCGGCGGACACGGGAAACTTTGAAGAGTACCCGGATCCCCCAGACTCGAGGACTCTGAGCCATTATAACGATGATATGAGGAAGAAATACGAAACTTTGTTTAGTGACTTTTAGGACTAATGGCTTAACCCCAACTGCATGGGATATCTGATACCTGGCAGCGTGCACTGCCAGGGAACCAAAAAGGTAGTATCGCCACAGCCTGTACAACGGGACTTCAACCCTTCATCCCGCCTGTGATACGGCCACTGGCGGCGCCATAATTTCGAATTGGTCGGCTGCTAAGTAGGTCACGGCTTGATCTATTTCAACAACATTTTACGTGCACGACTTTTGATGATCACCTATCCTATCACATGCGTCACGTCACACTCGCGTGGACCTCTTGCCATGGTTTCCCATGTTTACATGTCTATTTCTGCACCTTGTAAGCGAGCACACTCCTGCCGTCCATTGTCTCTATTGGCCTCGTGGATTCGCCTCCCACCCAGGTACCTAGCGACGGGGGAGACGTCGAATGCTTTCCTTTTCCTGTGCCAATACATATAGTCTATATATTGATATATTTCTGACATATTCTTTTCATTATCCGTTCGAGCCTTTACTAAACGCGCATACGTTATCGACAGCTGTATCTTGGGAGGCAAGTCGAGTTGTGTTGTATACACATTTGAGATTGGAAAACAACTTACGTTTATATATTAATGATGCAAAACGAATGCTTGTTTATTCTTGTCTTACGCCTTTTGCTTATTACGGTTTCGGGCTCATTTGAAGATATATGAGAAATCATGACCGGATCTTCATAATGCTCATTCATTACCTGTCATTATATCTATACAAAAATCTAAACCGTATACTATACTATGGAGGAAGAAAACACAAAAAAATGTTTATAAAACCCTGCAGATGAAGCGGAAACCATTCCGCTCCTCGTAAGGGCTAAAAAAGGAAAAACGTGACGTTATCCATAGTCCATTTCATTCAGTACATGAAAGTACCAAAGGAAAGCCCGTTCACCTGATCCACTCTTGGTATTGGTATTCTATTCCAAACAATAACTCCGTAGAAAGGAGAGAGAGAAAAAAAAAAGACCAAAACAAGATGACTGAACAAAAAAAAAAAAAAAAAAAAAAACCAGGAAATTCATGACATTCTCATAAGTAGGACCTTTTCTTTTGTCATAGACGTGAGGATTCAAGGGTAGATAGGTAGAGAGTCGATTCGATTCGATTCGGGGCCGTAGCTCGTAGCTGTTGCTTTTGCTATTGATGTTATGGATGGCTTTTGGTTGTAATGATGGTACAATTCGGGATAATAATTGCCGTTTGCCTAGTGGCGTTGACTAGGTGGATGCCTTATATAGATAAGGACTATCTCCCAAGTTTCGGGATACGGACAGTGCAGTGGTATAAGGACGTAGCCATCATCGGTTATAATGGAACGAGACTTTGTAAGGCTTTAGATTGGGTGCGGCTATTTAAATGTTTCCGCTGACTGGCCTGATGCCCTTGTTTGATTGATCGATTTGTTACATCGTGGATGTTTTTGTATGCTTTAAAGCGATGGGTCTGTTTTCCATGATCCTGGAGTAGATTGTCAGCTTTTTTTTTATCCACCTGGTGTTAATATGAAAGAAGGCGAAGCTTACCGTCAAAATCATGCTTGACAAACGCCATGGGATCATCATAATCTTGCGCCCCCATTTGCTGAACACCAGGACTGAAACTGGTAATGGGCAAGACAACCACATCACCCACCTTTTTGTGTTCGACCTGGTTGGTGAAGTCTTCGTAGGTGACGTTCGTCGTCCCCGGTTCGATATTGAAGTAATCCGGGTTATTGAAGTAGCGGAAGACGGCGTCCGTCCAGGCCGCGGGGCCGGTGAACTCGACGATAGTCTTATCCATCTTGCCCTTGGCGAGGATACCTTTCTTCTTCATGCGCAGGGCTTCCTCGGTGATGTGGGCTACGATGTCGCGCAGGATCGGATGGCCCGGTTTGGACTGGATGGTCCACTGGCAGAATTGGATTCGACGCGAGTACCAGTCACTCCAGTCGGGGCGGTCGGGGTCAGCCTCGATGCCCACGACGAACCCGACCGTCGACAAGTCCAGTTGCGATGGAAGCCAGTCGGACGCGGGCTTCAAGGCGCTTGTGTCGATGTCGCTGTAGATTCCTCCACGGGCAAGCAGGATGAGGTATCGGAAGAAGTCGGCCTTGAGGACGGCCAGAGGCATTGCCTCGTACGCCTCGAAGATATCCGGGAGTGATGCGAACAGATATTTGACCAGGTGGCGCTGGGTATCGTCGGTAATGACCTGGTGAACAAACCCGGGGTGTAAATCGGTCCAGCTGGCTTCAGCAACGCGCAATTCGGAGTCGAACCACATGGACGAGGGGGCATATTTCCATGTCTGCCAAATGTATGCGGGGAACTTTTTCTCTAGGTCGTAGGGGAAATGGTATCGTAACCGTTCGCGGAGGGGGGCATTCGGAGCAGGCTCGAGAGGCTTCAGCGTTTGCTGCTGCGTTTGTCCTTGTGGTTGCTCTGCCACTGTTTCTCCATTGTCATTATTGTAAATGGCGCCTTCGGGGGCGATCGGCGGGGAGTTCGAGGGGGTCGAGGAGTGGGAGGATCGGAGGATGAGGATAAAGGCGATCAAGCAGCATGCTGCGATCAAGGATTTTCGAAAGGTGAGCATGGTGAACAGCGACAAAAGGTGTCTGAGACTAGCTGATCGGCAGTGGTAGAGATTCTGCACGCGTGCTCCGCAACACTCCGCCGGCGATCAATGACAAGCGAACCAGAACACCGGGAGTCGACAACGGTCGAGGCGAGGGCGTCGCAAAAGATGGAAGTAATTAAATATCAATCGAATCAAATCTCACCCCAGCCGATGATACGAAGCAGGCATATCTGCACGATTCGGAGAAAAATAAACAGTGTCAGAATTGCGTCGTTATTTGTGGCTGGCGATGGGGCAAAAAAAGATTGCGACAAGGAGCAGAGGACAGCTGCAAGGCAGGAGATATAAAAGAGACGAAAAGTGAAAAAAAGAAAAAAAGAAAAAAAGAGAATGAGAAATAAGATAAAAAAAAACTGTTTCCTCCGAAGCTAATATAGACCAGAGCAGATGACGACAGCAACAGATGCTGCTAGATAGCGTCACGAAGAAAAGGCCGACCAAGCGTGAAGGTAAAGCCGGGGCATGCGTAAGTGTCGTGGAGCCAGTGACGACGGCGTGGATAGCGCGGTAGATGGACAGTCAGATGGATAAAGATAAATATGAGATGAAGATGAGGATATTTAACAATGGTAATGCTTTTCAAGAAAGTGTTGAATATTCAGGGGCGTTTCATCTAATTAATGCCATATAATCTCTTCGGAGATGGGCTCAAGTCCGAGTGTCAAAAACAATTCTGCAACGTCGACCAGTTCTTACCCCCATCCGCAACAGGAGAAGATCGTCGAGATGCGATACTGAAGATACTGGGAAGGCAGTAGATCAACTGCGATTCTTGGTTTTGATTCTGTTCCTCATCCAATGTTGTACTCTGTGTCTGTGGATCTGAGGATGGATCTATGGATCTTAATCTCCGTGGCCGTTCGCAGTCTGCAGAAATTAAATCTCCACTGGTCCAGCCAGACTGTCGAGATTACAATGATCAAAAGGTTACACATTGATCTTCCTTCATGGTGACTCTTGGACCTTGAATCCTTTGATCCTGGACAAAAAGCATGGTTCGACTGCATTAATCAAATTGCAGCAACGCCGCGTCAGTTTCTCCCCGCTTTGGCTGCAGCAAAAAAACTTGGCTTCAATTCGGCTTATCCGGAAGAACATGGACTAGATAGACCTTGTCATATTGGCCGACTGGGATGTTTCTGACTGGATGAAATGCGGGGGAGTGCTCAATGGAGTGATGCTGACGGTGATCACATCACCAATTGATGTTATCCCAATCGATGAACTGAACACCATCTCAGTGTGACTGTAATGGTGACCAGCAAGGCCTCAACCATGGAATGGCAATGATCAACTGCATTCAATCCCTTTCATCTGTCGTTAATCAAATTCTATCGCACGTGGGATCAGAGCCATCCTTGCTTGGTCCGTTGCTTGGATGAGGCCCGCCCGAGTGTAGTGTAACTGTGAAGAGACACCAAGAACTGTCGATTTTGACATCACGACTCGCAGAAAAGAGTAAAAAGGGCCTCAGAAGAAGAGCTGTACTATGGTTCATCTGTTGTCAAAGAGTCCATCCAGGCACCGAGTGAGTGACAGTGCCATTTTCATGTTGCATTCAGGAACAGTGTTCCAGTGTTGGCCATGATTGTGATAAGCTCAAGCAACACACCATCTCTTCCCTTCTCCTCCTTTCCTTTCCATCTCTTTGCCTCAACTTTACAGGCACTTTTTTGCCAACCCACATTTATCTTCTGCAATATCTCCCTCTCTGTCGATTTACTAACTCTCATAACTTCCCGTTCTCTGCCATGTCCACTCTAGTCTGCGGTTCAACCTGAGCCCTTGGACCTTTGAAACCAAAACTCTGAGCAAAAGCCTCAAGCCTAGCTTGACTGTTGACAGCGAACGCCAACTCTCATCTCATTTGCTCTTTTTGGAGTTGAATGCGTGTTTAGACTGTTGATCAATCTATCGTGTGCAATAGCCTCTATCATTTAAAGGAGATGAGCATCCAGTTCTGTCTGGAGCGATAAACCCTATTTTATCGTCATGCTGCGCATTTGAACCTTTGATGTCCTCATTACTGACTCCATCCTGCGTCGACAAGATATCGCAGGTATGTTTGCTGGCTATAAATGATTATTTTATTTTATTTTTTTTTATGGTAAAATGATCTTGTTCAGTGTTAATCGGCTGTTCAGACATGCAATGGCACTAAACCACACCACTATCTCTGGTAGAACACGGCATTAGCAACAGTCCGTCACAGTGACATCGCATTAGACAAATGAAGGGCAGATTATGCCTGGTATCGAGGTCAACAATGCCTCATCTCCTGAGTTGGTGAATCCGACGTCCCTAAGCAGTCAAGTCACTGATACTTCGAACAAGGGGTACTATCGGGCTCGGAATACCAACCTAGAGAGCAACCACCGAAACGATGGACCAGAAGAAAGATCATACTATGGCTAGGGATCGCATTTCTAGGACTGGCAGCTCTTGTTCTCATCATCACTCTTCCAGTCGTCTTGCTGCGACGACACCCACCCGATCACCCTAGCTATCACGTCAAAGAGAATCATCCGCTTCGGGTCGTTGATAACTTCCCAGACCCTGGGCTTCTTGAGTTTAATGGAACATGGTTTGCTTTTGGGACAAATGCAAAGAAGAGCACCACGAATAAGGTGCATGTCCCCGTGGCCACGTCCGACAATTTCCAGAACTGGTCAATATTGGTCGGCCATGACCTCCTACCCGAAGTGGGCGATTGGGAAATTAACCCCCATCACTGGGCTCCAGATGTGATTCAACGGGTATGTTAAAGTTCCCATGAGGGGAATGTGTAAACCTAACAATATACCCGCAGGATGATGGGAAGTTCGTTTTATATTACTCCGGAGAATCGAAGATTCATCAGCCGCATCACTGCGTGGGTGTTGCAGTCTCAGAGGGAACAAGCCCTATAGGACCCTATACCCCAGAAAAGAAACCGCTGGCCTGCCCAATGGAATATGGTGGCGCCATTGATCCGTCGCCCTTCAGGGATGCAGATGGAAAGTTCTATGTCTCCTACAAGGCTGATGGCAACAGCGTTGGGCATGGAGGGGACTGTAACAATGCTAAAAAACCATTAGTCTCAGTTCCAATCATGCTCCAAGAGCTCGAAAATGACGGAGTTACTCCAGTCGGTGACCCTGTCCAAATCCTCGACATTGATGAGAGCGACGGCCCTCTGGTGGAAGCCCCGAATATCATTCGAGCCGAGCAAGGAATCTACTATCTGTTTTTCTCCTCGCATTGTTTTACTTCCCCTGGGTACAATGTCAAATATGCCCACTCGACATCACTCAAAGGCCCATACAAAAGGGCCGACAGACCTTTGCTGAGAACAGGAGATTTTGGCCTGGAGTCTCCCGGGGGCGCCACGGTCTCCCATGATGGGACGAGGATGGTTTTTCACGCAAATTGCGATCTTATCTTCCGATGCATGTATGCGGCAGCAATCAACATTAACCTCAATTCGACCATCACATTAGCGAGTTTTTGACATCTATGCTATGTCCCCGCCATGGTTTTTTCTCTTGTGTTGAATTTGTTTTTCATAAACCACTAGATAGCTATACAGCAATTAAATAATATCTGCAATCCATCGTTCTCTCAAGAAGAGTCACCAATTCATGCAGAATACTTGTAAATTACATAAGCAGAGCCCACCGACCAATCAAAAAACAATTAGATGACGCCATGAGCATCGGCGGGATCTTACCTGAAGTAGTTCTCCGCCTACATTTCCGCATCCCCAATTAAATATCGACTCCGCGGGACAGTCATCCTCGACTCTCGAGCTCCCTGAATTTCCTCCCACGACAATTATCGCAATGAGCTCTCTTCAAGGTGCAGCTCGTTCAGCATCCCGGAGCTGGAAAGCTACGGGGCTATTGAGGCAGAGCGACGCTGTCTCGAGCTTTGCCGCAAGAAATCGGTTTCCGATTATATCATCGTCTGTGAGGAGTAAAGCATTGCACACTGCCCCGGCTCGCAAATCGCAGTCTGCTACTGCAGAGAAAGACTCTTCCAATCCCGCTCTTTCATTCCCCTGTCTCGACGCCCAGGAAGCAAAGTCGGCGCTTCTCTCCGCTCGCTCTCTCGAGTCGGGCCCCGAGCCCTCCTACACCACCGGCCACCATGAGCGATTCCACTGCCAGGAGCCATTGTTGCTCGACTGGGGTGGTGTTCTGCCGGAATTCGATGTCGCATATGAAACTTGGGGTCAACTGAACGCTGATAAGAGCAATGCTATCCTCCTGCACACCGGTCTCTCCGCTTCGAGTCATGCCCACAGCACCGAGGCAAACCCGAAACCCGGCTGGTGGGAGAAGTTCATCGGACCCGGTCTACCATTGGATACAAACAAATACTTTGTGATTTGCACGAACGTTCTTGGAGGCTGTTACGGAAGTACCGGGCCCTCGTCTGTTGACCCTTCAGACGGAAAGAGATACGCGACCCGATTCCCGATTCTGACTCTTGACGACATGGTGCGGGCACAGTTTCGTCTCTTGGATCACCTTGGTGTGCAGAAATTGCATGCGTCGGTTGGATCGAGTATGGGAGGCATGCAGAGTCTTGCGGCTGGTGTCTTGTTCCCTGAGAGAGTTGGCAAGATCGTCAGTATCAGTGGATGTGCCCGTAGTCACCCGTACAGTATCGCCATGAGACATACTCAGCGTCAAGTCCTGATGATGGATCCTAAATGGTCCCGAGGCTTCTACTATGACTCCATCCCGCCGCACTCTGGAATGAAGTTGGCTCGAGAGATCGCTACTGTCACCTATAGAAGTGGACCGGAGTGGGAGATGCGGTTTGGGCGCAAGCGTGCGGACCCAAGCAAGCAGCCTGCCCTTTGCGCCGACTTCCTTATCGAGACCTATCTGGACCATGCAGGAGAGAAGTTCTGTCTGGAATATGACCCTAACAGTTTACTCTACGTGTCCAAGGCAATGGATCTCTTTGATCTCGGCCACTCCCATCAAACAGAGACCAAGAGACGCAGGGCAGAATTTGAAGCCAGAATCGCTCAGGGAGGCCAGACCGTGGATCACGACGACGTCGCCTGCAGTCTGACCTTGCCCGAAAAGCCATACCAAGAACAGCCCTCGGCGACCGTCTCTACCCCATCAACGGAGCAATCCGTATCAGGTGGAGAAGCTGGCCCAGAAGCACCACCCCAGGATCTTGTTGCCGGACTTTCTCCGCTCAAGAACCACCCTGTTTTGGTGCTGGGTGTTGCTAGCGACATTCTCTTCCCTGCCTGGCAGCAGCGTGAGATTGCCGCAACCATACGGGCTGTTGGTAACAAGGGCGTTGAACATATTGAACTTGGCGAGGATGTCTCGATGTTCGGACACGACACATTCCTTTTGGACTTGAAGAACATCGGTGGAGCAGTCGGCAGATTTTTGTAATGAGCTGCGCAGGAGATGAAATTTGTTAATATGTATCTTGTGCTTTATGAAGCGAAAATGATTCGAGTGTTGCATTTTAGGCGTTGTTTTATATCCTATACCTTCCACCAATATGCCTATATTCTATGCTTTGGAAATACCTTGTTTGTCACATACTCCTCTCTAGCCATTGTATCTTGTGGAAGCTACAAAATCGATTTCATTGGAATAATAACAAAATTTTATAGAAATGCCCTCGGATTAGCTCTCAGGTTCTCATTGATTTCCAGGCCCGTATATTTCAATTCCGTGTCTGAACACGAAATCGGCCGGATACCGTTCAACTTTGGCTTTTGGTGATAAACACTCGTCATCGGGCGATGAAGTAAATAACAAAAACGATGGACAAGAAAGAGGAAGGAAAGAAAAATGAAAGATATAATGTATAGCGGTATGTTATGATGTTACAATGGAAGTAGACTTGGTTAGCTATGCCGTTGGTGATTGAGCGTCATGTTAATCATTCATCATGTCATTTCATATCCTGTCAGAGGATTTCTGTTGTGGTGAGTACTTTGCTGTTGCTTCGAATAGACTGAGCAAGTAGGTTATGGCCTCGCCATGAGGGAATGCATTCATGTGTTATGTTGAAGTATCTGTAATCAGTAGGACTAAACCAGTCAGTGTGTTAAAGGTTAGTGAGTAAATCTAATAAGATAGATTCTGCCCTTGGATATCACGCATTGATCGTCCCCATAAATAATAAAAAAGGAGAGACAACACCAGAACAGATGAAAAGCATCCAACATTTGCTAGTCCCTAAGATCTCTGTTCTATTTCTCAATCACCCACACCTCGGCTATAATGTCTTCTTCCACTCGGAAGTCCCAAGACCCCCGAGGGATGAAGTCCATTGCCTGAATTAGCTTGAATTCAGGGTGTCATGAGAAGCTCGTTGTGATTGATTATCGTCATCGAGACTAGGAAAAGCGGTCTTCTCAGTTCTGAATTGCAGTTAGTCTATGATCATGCTACCGAGGGCATATTCAGAATGCCAACGTACCTGTGTTGTCTTCCAGGGTGAGAATAATGCCCTCCTTGGTTTTGGTTACTGGGGATGCTTCGCGGCGGCGGAAATAATGACGGCAAAAACATCAGCAGAGCACGTGATCTGGCAGCAGCTATCGTGGTTCCACTTTATTCGAGTTTCATGCGGTACAAGACATCGAACTACTCGTAAAGTGCCCAGGAGATTTCGGAATTGAAGATGGTAAGTACAGCTTCTTCCAGAGATGTGCTATTAAAGCACATAATTCCGGACCTTGCCTCGGGATAACCTGGTTCTGATGCCGTTTTAGATATCCCGGACTTGATCGAAAGCGCCGTCGCAATTTTGTACCGAATCGAGAAACGCAACAGAAGAGGGAAACGAATACAAAGAAAGGGGTGATATCCGAAGAATGTCCTCCTTTATCCAGCATCACGCTGGATCCCACCAGTCGCAGCTTGCTGCTACCGCGGTGATTTCGGGAGCCGCTGTCGCAGGCGCTATACTTGGTTACCAGGCTTATAGACGGAGAGAAGCTGTAGAGAACCTCAAAGCTTCGATTCCAGATATCAATGATAAGCATCATGCGGAAAAGGTTTGTTATTCTTGATCAGCTTGCGTACGATTGTCTCGCATAGTTCAAGAGAGGCTAATCGGTAAAATGAAGCTCACGGAATATGGCGCCCCAGCACCGCCCATGAGCAAGGAAGATGAGCGCAGTGCAGCACTTGCGCGTCGGGCTCAGCAGGGTGACTACGATGATGGTAAGGCTTTATTGCAATCTCTAGCCTGGATCTTGCTAATGACGTTTTAATTACTATATAGAACTTATCCTCGAACAACTCGCCCGCAATCGTGTGTTCCTCACCGACGAAGGTCTTGCGAAACTCCGGTCATCTTTCATAATTGTTGTAGGATGTGGTGGTGTTGGATCGCACGCTGCAACTACTCTTGCCCGGTCCGGAGTCTCCAAGATCCGACTTATCGACTTTGACCAAGCCACATTGTCTTCGCTGAACAGACACGCTGTTGCCACTCTGGCAGATGTTGGAACACCGAAAGTGCACTGCATCCGAAAGAGATTGGAACAGATCACACCATGGGTCCAATTCGACTGTCGGAACCAACTGTTCGGCGGATCGGTCGCTGATGAACTACTAGCACCCTGGTCCATGGGCAGTGATGCAGGACAGAAGCCGGATTACGTGCTTGATTGCATCGACAACATTACCTCAAAGGTTGAGTTGCTGCATTACTGTCACTCTCACTCCATTCCTGTGATCTCGTCCATGGGAGCAGGATGCAAGTCTGACCCTACACGTGTCGTGGTTGGCGATATTTCACTCAGCACGGATGACCGTCTCTCGCGCAGCACCCGACGCCGCTTGAAGATCCTGGGAGTTACTTCCGGCATCCCGGTGGTTTTCTCAACCGAGAAACCTGCTCCTGGAAAAGCGAGCCTCCTCCCGCTCGCCGAGGAGGAGTTCTCAAAGGGTCAGATTGGAGAGCTGAGTGTTCTGCCTGACTTCCGTGCCCGCATTCTCCCTGTGCTCGGAACCATGCCTGCTGTCTTCGGATACACAGTCGCAAACCACGTTATCTGCGATGTTTCGGGCTACCCCAATGACTACAGCATTGGTGGAAAGGGCAGAGACAAGCTGTACGATACAATCATCGCGGGCATGCAGGGTCTATATGAGCGCTTGGCCCGGAGTGAAGTCGGCAAAGACCTGGTCGGACTTCGTCTCCCGATCAGCAAGGATGATGTTGGATATCTCGTCGACGATATCTGGAGAGGAAAGAGTGTTGTCAGCGGCCTTCCCAACCGTTTGCTGTTGATCTCCTGGGAACGACCGGCACGAGGGTTTGGACCCGACCCTCAATGGGAAAAGGAGGGGCAAAAGTTCATCCCACTTGAGATGAAAGACCTTGTCTGCATGACCAAGGAGGAAGCTACTCGACACGAAAAGGAAGTTCTCCGGGGTGGAAAGAAGGTGGAAGAGTTATACGACGAGAAGACCATACAGACGGTTAAGCAGCGGATGGAAGAGATCGAGTTCTACGAACGTTACCGATAATGACTGTCCTCGGGAGTTTAGTATACTGGAAAACTATCTATGTTGTATAAAAGGAAAAGAAAGAATCAATGAAGCCATGAAACATCTTATTACCGAACATATCGAGTACGCAATACGCATGTAATAATCAACCCGGTAACGCTGCTGTATTGCCTACCTTCAGTTGGTGGCGGAAAATAATCATGTCAGCCTGGCTGGATGCGGCACTCCGTCACATGTCGAGTTCTGCGTGCATCAGGGAGCTTGTCGCACACAAGCTCTGCCGCTAGTCTTAACTGCTCTAAACTGCATCGTTTAATAATTGACTGGTCACCATTTCAACCGAAGCTAAGATCTCGTCTCTGCAGGCCCTTGCAGGGATAAGAGAAAAAAAAAATCACTGGAGGGGCTACGACTGTCTACGTACGACATGGCGGCCTACTCTGACCGCAACAACGACTACAACATCAACATCGACCACTCCGAAACCAGTGCGGATAATGGCTTCTACCATTCAAACAACAAGATGGGGATATACGAGTACACCCGTCCTCTAATCAACTACGTGCGGGATGAGTGGCAGAACAAGGCTCAATTCGTCCACACCAACACGTCAATGACTACCTCTGCATCCCCACGATGGGTGCACATGCTTTACTCCCTGGTCTCTGCTTCATATTTTCGGCGCTATTTGGTCGCCTTGGTTTTTCTGCTGGTGACTGCCTGGATTGGTTGGAGGCTTGTACTGTCCCCTCGTCTCGGGGAAAGTGCATCCCTCTCTGCGCAGTCGAAGAACGTAGCGGGGGGCTGGTTTGGAACGAACGCCATGTCAAAATCCGACAGGTTGATTCGTTTGAAGACGCTGGATCCGTCTTTGTTGCCGGCTCATATAGCACCAGCCGCGGACGAGCCGAGTAGCAGGCGATTGGTCTTCGTGGGGGACGTCCATGGATGCAAATATGAGTGTAGGTTACCATGCATTCTGAAACAGCAGTCTGTATTCATCTAACTTGTGTGTGAAACAGTGGAGAAACTTCTCGAAAAAGTTACATTCAACCCTGAGCGCGACCATCTCATCCTCGCTGGCGATATGATCAACAAAGGCCCCGACAGTCTAGGTGTCGTTGATCTTGCTCGGAAATATTCCGCATCATGCGTCCGCGGAAACCACGAGGATAAAGTCCTCGCTTTGCGCCATGAAATGGCCGCCTCCAATACTCTAGCCGATGCGTCCGAGGACGACTCTCGTGAGCGTCGGCTCGCGCGACAGTTCACCGACGAACAGGTGAAATGGCTTGACTCTTGCCCGGTTATTCTGAGGGTTGGCCAAGTTAGTGGTATGGGTGAGGTAGTTGTGGTTCATGGAGGATTGGTGCCGGGCGTTGAGCTGGAGAAACAAGATCCAGAGAACGTCATGAACATGCTGACCATCGATATGGAGACTCTTGTCCCGAGTTCCAAGCGGGAGGGCACGAACTGGACAAAGGTAGATCCTACTTGTGCTTTGAAGAATCGCTAATGTCGAAATTTGCTGACAGTTTCAAGTTGTTCAATAAATACCAAACTGAGCTGTATGCCAGTCTGGAGAAGACCACATCAGACGCGCAATCGAAGATGACCACCGTCATATATGGCCACGATTCCAAGAGGTCTCTTTCTCTCGACGCGTATACCAAGGGCCTTGACACCGGCTGCATCAAAGGCCAATATCTTACGGCATTGGTGGTTGAAGATGGCGGCAAGCAGACCGTCGTCCAAGTGAAAAGTGAAGCCCCAAAAAGTCACAAGTAAATGTGACGAATTTCGGTACACATACGGCTCGAGCTCAAAAGCAATATGTTTTCTCTGCAGGTTCGGAGTTGGGTTGGGCTTGGCTATAGGTACATAAACCTGGAGTGTCGATTACGTAGTTGTTATGGCGTTTTCATTACTCAGGTGTATTCAAAAATCAAGCGTTAGACCTGAGGGTCTATTTCTATTGACACAAGATAATATATATATGCAAAATGTTTCCAACAGGTGATTCAAATATATCCAAGGAAATAAACCCAATATGGCACAAAGACATGATAACGTCAACCAGATTTTGTCTGGTTCCAACCTCCATTTACATCCCAAGTAACCGGCGGGGAGAAATCTTCATACCAAAACCCACCCAGCGCGTTCAACTGAATATATGCAAAACGGAAATACTCAGGATCATCCTCTTTATGACGAGTCCAGTTGAATGTATCAACTGTACCATCGTCCGATGTGAAGGAGCGGAAGCGCTCAACATCATTAACAAGCACACTGATACCGGCAGCTTCTTCTATATCGGGGAATGAAAAGATAATATCCTGGCTGGAGGGAATGAGAGGAGCTGCGATTTCCGGGAGGGCACTTCCCAGTTGAGCACCATTGAGCAGGGAACCTGGGGTTTGGAGGATGCTATCATAGCCCCATCGTGCGATACCATTGACGAACAGGCCAACCAAAAGGCCTTGATAAAGCAAACAAGGTCTGGTTTGCATCGTTGTCCCGGGTAGAAAGAGGAGGGCAAGGATATAATGGTGGATTCGCAAGTTCATGTTTGGTACGAGAACCAGGGCCACAATACCACCAACCATGGTTCCATAGATAGCCAGCATTTTGGGCAGTCGACCTTCATTTCTGAACGCGAGGGCTTGGGTGATCACGATGAGAACGAGGAGACTGACGATGATTATCAGGGCGGGGATGGCGCCTGGCTGCTGTTGAATATCATGTGGAGTGAGACGCGAGATTGGGATTTTGTCGAATGTGTCTGTGTTTAAAGCCCCAACCCAGAAGGGACCAAGCCACAAAACCGTCTTGTCCCAGTGGGCATCGAGGTCCTTTAGTGTATGCCTAACACAGAAATAATATATGGCGAACCCGACAAATGCGGTGGGAAGAAATCGGCCCAGTCCCGTAGAGACGACTTCATAATAATCCGGGTTCTCTGGGGGGTCAGAAGATAGAGCAACTTGGAAATAGGAGATGAAGAAGATGGAGGCGTAGAATGCTGCGGGGGAGGCGATGGAAAGGGATAACATTGTCGTCACAGCCACTGCAAGGGCGAACAAGGGCCATCGGAGATCCTGACTGCACTGGATGTCCTGTTCATCTGATTGACCTCCACCAAAGGTGAAACTGAGCGGGAAATTGGACGGATAATCAATGCTAGAGATCCCATTCTTATCAACGGAAGCAAATTTGCTCTTCTCGCCCGTACGACGGAGGATACCGCAGCCGCCTTTTTGGTCAGCGATGACTCCAGCATGCAATGCTGCAGGACAAATAAAAGAATCACCGCGATAGATACCAGAATCACCTCCGACAACCAGATTCCGGTAATTGACTTCCTGGGGGCCCACGGTATATGGCTCCAGAACCATGGCTGCCGAGCAGCCCGCAGGACAACTAAAGGCGAATGCTTCCTTGTCAAACGGACGGCAAGCATCTCCATTGAGTCCACATTCAGAAGAATCATCCCAGAGTCTACTTTGACATGAAAGCTTGACCGGCTTTCCAAATCCTGGGACTACCTGGCTAGAGACAGAAGAATGCAAAACCGAGATAAACACAATCCCCCAGAGGACCAAAGAAGCCAAAAGAAGGCATATTTTGAATCTTTTGCTGGGGAAGCGTCTCTCGATTAGACGCTCTGGGGCAGTTTGCCAGCGACGGAGTAACGGGGTTATGTGGTACTTGTGAGGCGGCAATGGCCCCTTGATCCACGCAATAATCCCCGGGATAGTACAAGAGAAGCGATCTGCTCTTTTATGCTCGGGCTGAGGATGCGGGACAGACGTGGGCAGCAGAGGTTCGCTGCTATATTCCTGCTCGTGTCTGGCGGAGTCGGCGCTGCCACGGGGGACCGTCACGAACTGGCTGCTGCCAGAGTCATCATCGGGGTCCAGGATCTCCAACGCATAGTCCTGGTCTCCTCGAGGGGTCTTTTCAAACGAGGAAGATCTCGAGCTTGAATCTCCGGCGTTAATTTGCCCTGATCGCATCTTTTCCCCGGATGAAGTGGCGGAAAGGTGGAGGAGAGAGAAGGGAGATTGGCATGTCAGCGATCAGCCTTAGTCAGATTGTTTCATCTTCACAACAACAACTCGCAAAAAAACCATCAATCTTTCATTTGCATTATATCAATAATAT
>NW_024467832.1:4247644-4496341 GCF_001890725.1 Aspergillus wentii DTO 134E9
AAAAAAAAAAAAAACCGCACTAATCCCAAAAGCCTGTCTATCCGTCGGTGAATCGTCAAAATGCCTCCCAAAATCGATCTTCTTGCTACGCCATCACAATTCGAAATGAATCACTTGATTGCCATCAAGCTGGCATTTCTGGAGATATCGCTGTCCGATGTAGCTGGAAGATAAAAAACCTCATTAGCCATAATTCAGCTCACGAGAGGCAAGAGAAGTCAAAATACCTCCAATGGATCAGCCCAGCGACGTTTCTGCATTGAACAGTGAAGCTATCCACGAGCTGACTCGAGAGATTGACTAACCGTATACTCATCATAAAACTTCTAGTACTGCTGACTCGTCTTAGACGCACATTTGCTCGACGAATTGATGCCGACTCAATTTATGCCAATCATGGCGTTGTGTGCCAGCGGAGATAATATCCCGCTCAACATTTACACCGGTGGTAATAATAATGCCCTGAGACGGGAAGAAGAAAAAAAAAAATGCAATTATGCCCACTGTGGCGTCGACCATAAGAAGTCAAATGTCAACGCTGGATCGGAAGTTTTTAGTCTCGATGACTCTCGATCGTATTCTTCACTTTCTCCACTGATCACTCCACTGCTGTGCTTCATGTTACACCGCTAGTTTAGGCTGCATCGATTGCATAACAAGAATGTCAAGCTGTCTGTCACAAGTAAGGACAAAGAATTGAGAATCTCAGCTGATAGAGGAGCGGTGAGGTTATAGACAGAGTAGGAATAAAGGATAAACCAGACAAGGCAAGGCAACCGCTTCATCTCTAAATTACTTTATATTATAAATTAAGTACAACAGTAACAAGTAACAAGTAACGAGCGACAAGATCTGCCTCTAACATGCCACGTGAAAATAGTCCATCATCAGCACGTCAATAGAGTGGGTATCAACATAAATCATCAGTTCGTTCTCCTTCTTTCCTCCATGTCATCCACCACTGGACAACGGCACAAGGACTCGAACGAATGAGTCAAAGCGATTAATTGGGTTCAAGACACAGAAACCCATTGCATATGAACGAACGGTCGAGATTATTAATAAGTGATTAGCAGCGTAACGAGCGTTGATGTATTAGTAGTGTCTTTCATAGATCGTCCATGTCTAGCCACCATACTCGGAGAGTATAGACAGACATGGTCGAGAGTGCCTTCTAGCTTTCAGTAGCAGCAGGTCTAGACAGCAGAGCGACGGCCCCAGCGACGTCCACCAGAAGAGTCCTTGGAGCGGAAGGTGAACCAGACACCCTAAAAGCAGAGTCAGCAACGTGCAACCTAGAGAAACAGAGGCATGACGAACAATGATAGCAGAAACGAGCCAGACACAGGCAGACAAGAAGCTGAAAGCCTCGGCGGCCTTCCATCGGCCACACTCAGAGTTCTCCGTAAGACCAGTCCAGTGCCAGACACCACCGCAGTTGAACTTGTGGATAGCATCGACGAGGATACCGAAGGCGGCGAACCAGGCGAGGGAGATGATGACATCAACTGCATTGCGTGTACATATTAGCATCTAGTTTGGATCAAATAAAGGAAGAGTGTCGTATCACATACACGGCCAGGAAAAGAAGCTTGAAGAGAACGGAATCAACCAGATCAGGCCTAGGAGGATGGATACACCCGCCACGGCTTCGGTGTAGATCCATCGGGCCTGAGGCCAGGCCTCGAGATGGTGGAACTGAGCGAGGTAATGACCGATGATGCCCGCGACGACCTAGAGATTCAAAAGAGGCCAGGGTCAGTGCTACTGCAGAAGATGGATAGACTGGAATCGGGAGGACGTACAGCGCCAAAGACGATTTGCGCCACGCGGAAGACAATCGAGACCAGACGCGAGATGACAGGCATGGTGTACTATGTAGAAGTGTGTTGATTCTGTAGATCAGTTGATAGATAACAAAGAGGTACAGCGGTGCCGACTGCAGAGGGAGGGTAGAAGTAGTCAAGAGAGAATGAATCTGCGGCCGAGAAAAGAGCGATGCGAGCTTTAAAAACCCTTTTGATCTGCAAAAAAAAAAAAAAAAAAAAAAAACAACCGCTGCGCATTTTCTTCTTATTCCTCTTTGGGAGCTGCCATCGGTGGTGCCGGAATGGGCTGATTGGCTGGGCAGAGCATGGTTCACCTTGATATGGTGGGTGCACGGGCTGCTAGTATTGGGCTCAAATTGATCTGCCTAGCAGTAGGACCTTACTGGACTTGATTATATTCTGATATTCTCGTATTCTTCTTTATATATAGTGTGTCCACCAGCACCGCAACACTGCCCCATACTGACTATAACACATACATAAATAAAAAAGAAACAAGCAGAATCGGAATAAACGGCGATTTATCAATGAAGGAAAGTGGATCCTCCAGCACAACTAGCACCACTAGTACTGCGTGCCAAGCCTCTAAACCGCAAGGGAGAGTAGATCACTAGTCTATCTCTAGTTAGCGCACGAGGTAAACTTGGAAGAAGAAAAAAAACATCCATAAATTTTGCATTGAATTTTGTGTTTGCTTCAGGGCAGCAGCGTCGGATGGTATTTGTCTATAAATATAGAGATAGACAGTAAAATATGGGTACTTGGATGTAAGTAGATTGTACATAGGTTATACGTAAGAACAGTTGGAGAGAACAATGCTTTGTATGATCAGCCAGCCCACCTTGCTGCCGTGACGTCATCAGCCCTACAGATTGTGCTATTCTACTCTTAAATACATCTGAGTATTCTAATCAACAAGTAGAGTGTTATGAATTCAGTATGAAGATGTCATACATTAACAATTTGCCTGTAATTGCAGCTGATATAGACGAAATTCAAGTCAATAGTGTTACATTGTTCCCCGTCCGATAATTATCCTCACCCCAACGCCTTGAATCACGATAATAATACAATTAGATATTCTTCTTAGAATCCAAAAACCATTCCATCACCGTCCGGAACACCCCCTTTCCTCCACTCTCGATGATATCTCCATGACACGGGATAATCCGGTTAAACTCCCACTTGTCAATCCTCTTCATCGATTCCGCAAATGCCGGCCGATCCGCCGAGGAGAGAATATACCACGCAAACCGCTTCTGCCACGTTGCCGGCGGGGCAGCCGACAGCATCGGAGTAATCATCTTGGTCAATATCCCAGCCCCAGCAGCCTCGTTGGTTCGCGAGTACTGCTCCCTCGCCGGGAGGTTGAACAGCAGATCTGCCTCGATCATCGTCCGAGACCGCTTATGCAGAAACACAATTTCCTTTGAGCCGTGGCCGTAGACGTACTCGGTTTCGAACTCCGAGTCGAACTCGTCTGAGATATGCACGTGGTTTGCTTTTTCTTTCGTGAGGATGTGGTCGAATGCTGTGTCTTTGAAGTCCGGGTTGGATTGTCGCTTCTCCCACAGTCCTTCTGGGGCGATGATCTCTGCTTCTGGGAAGGCCTCTTTCCATGATGTTACATGGAGGTGATGCTCCATATCAAGCGCTGCTATGTACTTGACTCTGCCGCCTAGAGAGTTGATGGCCTGTTGGACTTCTGAAGTCAAGTTGACGGGAGAGAACACCGCCAGCGAACCACTGGCCATTTTGACTGTATACCGTTAGTACACTGCTGTATAGAATAGAGTAGATAAATATATCAATATCACACACCTAGCGTCCCCCGCCCCCCAAACTTGAGCTTTCCAAATCGTGCAAACGGCAGACTCAAACTGATAATGTCCGAAGTGACATTCCGGATCACCATCACCTGCGCGGCGTTTGATGGAAAGAGCTGTGTCATGATGAATACTCTGTGTGATTCAGTATGATTGTAACTGTCAGATTGTAGTCGAATGTAATTGAAAGCAGAGGTTTAAGTAGGCGTGATGACGGTCTGGATCGATGAAGTCACGGGCGGGAATGACGTCGATACAACGTTAGGCTGAATCTCCTAGAAACACGGAACCAATACTGACAGTGATATTAATATGTCCTCTCCACGTTATAATAACCTGTGTTTATTTATATGTACGCTGCATTAATATCCCTGAGCAATTTGTAAATATCCTTATCACTTGCTGACAGATTCCATCGAGTCTAGAACTCGGGACACGGGGATTTTCTATCCGCGCGGATATGAGCTTAATTTGGGCAACATGCATAACATAGCATTTATGACCGGATGGACTGGATAGCCATAGTGGCAGTGCAGGACTCCGGTTCATAATCATGATTAGGTAGGCTTCATTATTTCAAACATGGCCAGATACACCGTATTGACATAAGACATCAGGCAAAAATAATTACATACATACAAAAAAGAATCAAAGCCATAATGCTCTAAACATTTCGAAACACCAAAAGGGGTATCGCATCTATCAGAGAAACCAAACACTCATCCAGCTAAAACCCTACCCTGAAACCCGAAATCGAATATAAACAATTAATAAAAGCAAAGCAAGACGTCTAACCGTGCCATCCCCGTCTGTTGTTTCGCTGTGGTTCTTCTTCGTTGCGATGGGGGATAATGGACTCAGTAATACCAAAGGCGTCCACCAGATTTTCCCATGTGTCAAAGTCGAGGCTGAAGACGGCTTGGTGCTTTTGAACGCCTTTTTTCTGAGCTTCACTCGGCACATACGGTTGTGAGGTTTCTAGAATCAGGGTTAGCTCTTGGAGAGAAATGTATATGGGGGTCAAGGGACATACGTAAGGTTGGTAAACCCCGGCTATCCATAGATAAACCAACGATGCCGTCTCTGACCAAGAAACTCAGATAGAACAAATTCTCCACACTCTGTCCAAATGATTTTGGGTTTATGCAGAAGCGGAAAAGTGGCACGCCACCATCGTCGGAGACATTGTACTTTTGCATTGCGTCCTGGATCATTTCCTCACTAGGCTCTTCCTCGAGTGATGATAGTTCCCGGTTCACATTTTCTTCACCATCACGCTGTGTTTTCGTGAGAAGAGTATTAATGTTTTTGCACATGGTCGTAAGGTTCGATGTCTCTTGCTGGTCAAGGTCTTCTTCCTGGAGCTCCTGTGGCCGAACAGCCTGGGAGGGATCGATGCGCTCTCTTGCCCTCCGCTGTGTCACCTGACGAGTGCGCTTTTGAACGGACAACGGACCCAGCAGAAAACCAGAAATCGACGGTCGAGCATTATGACGGAAGCAGGCAGCACGTCCAAGCCAGTCCCAGTTCATTCCTTCGCCTTCATCATCGCTATCCTCAGGGTCTGCTTGTGTTCTGCCGGAAGCGCGGTGACGATGACGCTGAGTACTGCTAGGGAGTGCAGCCGGGTCTTCCGGGCCCCTGCGCATAAATGTGATGCATTTGGAAACGAACTCATCCACGTCGATACCTGCAGTGGCATCGCCAAGAGACAGTTGTGCGGTCTTTTTATGCGACAGGTCAGCGGCGCTGACCAGAAGGCGTGAATCGATCGTGGCATCGGAGGTCTGCTTGACGTGTTCGAAGAATTCATTCGCTTTAAAAATGGTATCGCGAATTCCGTGGTTCCCCGCCTGCAGGTATTCATTGCGGGAATCTACCCGACTGTTAGAGGACGACTGAAGACAAGCTTTCAGAGAAGGTCTTTACCGTGTAGGTCCCGTGTTAGGTCGCGCAGTCCTTTGCGAATCCGTCTTCTTTCATTTTCATCCTGATCCGGGTCGTAGTACTTTGTGTCGATTTCTTGTTGCGACATAGGTATTTGAGACTGACTAGCCTGGATGTTCGACGTTCTGTTTGCCAACCGCTGCCGCTTCGTCGTCGAAGCACGTCCACCAGAGGCCATTGTCTGCGTCTGGCCTCTCTTGCGGCGAGTAGCACGGTTTTCTTTATCCGATGAGGTTGGCGAAGGGGATGGGTTAGAAAATCCACCGTTTTCTTGATAAGATGTTGAACGTTCTTCCTGCAGCGAGCTGTCGACAACACGGGGATTTCGTGGCATTGCGTTTGCACTAAGTAAAAGCAAAGAGGAACACAGCGATAAGCAGATACAAGGCTGTCAAGAATGGAAACGCAAATCGTAAGGCACTATTGCATCATAAGCAACCTGAAGGATTATAATCTATTTTTTTAGTCCTTAATTTCACGTTTTCATTTCCCTAGCGATCATCAGATAGCAATCCCCTCCAGGCACGAAACCAAATGCCTTAATTTCGTGCGCGCGTCCGGCGCAACGCGTAGCGATAGCGGTCACGTGGGGCGATAGGCGACCCCGCGTCATCGCAGCGGCTCTCGGCCAATCAGAGGCCGCAGTGCTGATTACAGCTGCTGAACCCGTCTCCTTCTCCAACTTCCTTTCTCCAAGACGGCGTTTGAAGCAGTTCTGAGATGAAGACGCAATAGAGCCAGAAAAGTGTCGGTTCAAGGATGGAGGCATTTACTTTTGCCGTTTCCACTCAGGTGGACTTTCCGGTTCATATCAAGATGTACGTGGATCTCCCTGGGTTCTCGTAGACACTTGGACAAACGTCTTTTAATCAGGGATGTATCCAACTGACTAGGTATATAGCGGCTCTTTGGAAGGAAAGCAAAAACAGATTCCCTTCTCCGAGCTCCTTCAGCGACCGGAAATACGACACATTGGCTCGACCCAGAATCCCGCTTCCGACCTGTTCGTCACGGCGCAATTATGGTCTGACTCCAAGCCATTAGGAGTGCCGTTGCAGACAGCGTACAAGGCATTCAAGAACGTTCGGGCCTGGAATGAATGGTTACAACTGCCTATGTCTATCAAAGATGTGCCTTTCAAGTGTCAGCTGGCGGTCACGATCTGGGATCTGTCCCCCTTTGCGGGTGAGGGGACACACGGACATTACATTCCGTTTGGCGGAACAACCATCCCATTGTTTGATGACGAAGGAAAACTGAAGACGGGGCGACAAAAATGTAAAGTGTATCGAAACAAAGCTGCAGATGGCTTTTCTTCCACCACCACACCATCGACCCCGCATCCTAAACGACGCAAGGCCAACGCTCCCGACCCTCTTGCTCCTTCTCTGGAAGAGCTGGAGCTGGAACGTGTGGAAGTCCTGATAAAGAAACATGAGATGGGCGAGATACCTCGGATTGATTGGATGGATCAGATGGTATTCCGGCAACTAGAGAAGCTCAAGCTCGGTGCTGAAGAAGCTGCCAGAAAGCGGGCCATTCGTTTAAAGGCGACGAAGCGGGCCTCGGAGGCTAACGGTGGTGGTGGTGAAGAAGACTCTGATGAAGAAGGGCTCGATGACGAAAACTTCACACTCTACGTCGAATTTCCGCGCTTCGATCATCCAATCGTTTGGTCCGATTATCAGTATCCACCACCTCCCATTTCATCACATCCTCAAACTGCTCCCGCCAATATGAATCCTGCACTCAAACCTCTCCCAGAAGTTCGGTTTGGTCCCGGAATTGAAGGTGCGGACGGCGATGGTGTGATCAGGATATATGACCCCGAAGTTGGGCAAACGGGCAATCCTTGTGAAGACAAACACAGGCGATTGATTCGTAGCCATCGCACTGGAATAATGGATCGCGATCTGAAGCCAAATCCTAAAATTCGTGATGAGCTTAATACCATTTTGTCCTACGAGCCAACGCAAGATCTAACTGCCGAGGAAAAGGATCTTGTTTGGAGATTTAGATACTATCTTACTCGTGAAAAGAGGGCATTGACCAAATTTGTCAAATCAGTTAATTGGAAAGACGGTGGTGAATCTCGCCAAGCAGTCGACATACTTCCTAAATGGACAGAGATCGATGTCGATGATGCGCTGGAACTGCTTGGACCCACTTTTGATAATGCCGCTGTTCGATCTTATGCTGTTGAAAGACTCCGAAAAGCCGATGATGATGAGCTTCTTCTTTATCTTCTCCAGCTGGTTCAAGCATTGAAATATGAGGATAGCGGTGATGAGAACGCTGAGGATATCGCACATGATTCCTCTTTGGCCAATTTTCTCATTTCACGTGCTGCCAATAACTTCAAACTTGGAAGCTACCTTCATTGGTATCTGATGGTCGAGTGTGACGACGCTGGTCCGGGAACTTTGTCAAGTCAACGCCGGCTTTTCGCTCGGGTTGAATATTACTTCATGACTGAGCTAGAGCGATCCCATCCAGAAAATAGAAAGACTCTGCTGCGCCAAGGTGAATTGGTCGCGGTCTTGTCCAAGATTTCCAAGGATCTCCGCTTCTCGCGAGAAAATCGTATCCTCAAGATCGAGAAGCTAAAGAAGTACTTGAAAGACCCCAAGAATGACCTCATCAATATCGATCCACCGTTACCGCTGCCATTGGATCCAGATGTATTGATCACTGGCTGCTTCCCAGAGGAGTCCAACGTCTTTAAATCCACACTTTCTCCTTTGAATATCACCTTTAAGACCTCGGATGGCAACAAATATCCCATTCTGTTCAAGGTCGGCGACGATCTCCGCCAGGACCAGCTAGTCATACAGATCATCATATTGATGGATCGACTTTTGCAAAAAGAAAATTTAGACTTGAAACTAACACCGTATCGCATTCTTGCAACCAATTCTACCGCTGGAGCCGTTCAGTTTATACCATCTACCTCCCTGTCTGCCGCCTCAGCCAAATACAAATCCATTCTCGCCTATCTCAAAGCCAACAATCCCGATGATAGTGAGCCCCTTGGCGTCCGCAAAGAAACTATGGACACCTACATCAAGTCATGCGCTGGGTATTGTGTAATCACCTATCTTCTCGGCGTGGGTGACAGGCATCTGGAAAACCTACTACTCGCACCGGACGGCCACTTTTTCCACGCCGACTTTGGCTTTATCCTAGGCCGAGACCCCAAGCCCTTTGCCCCCATGATGAAGCTCTGCAAGGAAATGGTCGAGGGAATGGGCGGCACAACGTCGCCTCACTATCTCCAATTCAAGCAGTACTGCTTCACCGCATACACCACTCTGCGGAAGTCTGCCAACCTCATTCTCAATCTGTTCAGTCTGATGGTGGATGCCAACATCCCTGATATCCGAGTTGAGCCTGACAAGGCTGTTCTGAAAGTCAAGGAGCGATTCCATCTTGAGATGACAGAGGAAGAGGCTATCAGACATTTCGAGCAGCTTATTAGCGACAGTGTCAATGCTATATTCGGTGTAGTCATTGATCGACTCCATGACTTTGTACAGGGATGGAGAGCATAGGGTATCTAGCACCACAAATGTTTGGGTATGGTTTTTTATTGCTATTATTTCGATTGGAGGCATATAACAAGCTCCTTTTTTGCATATAGCGGTTATGGGCAGGAGTCTTCATACATGGATAGGCGCAAAAGGTATAAAATTATGATGGGACGATACCAAACGGGGAAAGTTTGTGACTTCTATGTGTTAATTTTTTTTATAAAAATCTAGACAACTCACTCCATTTTGATTGTACTTCCTATCAGCATGAATTTTGAATGACTTACAAACCACCCTATCTCATGATGGGAACAAATAACGTTAACTGATCTTCCTTCCAATCTCCTCGTCCGTATGCATACGAACATCCAGTTCAATCCAATCATTCTCTGACTCATTACTACCATGGCCATCTGCTCTCGCCGCTCTCGAAGCAGTATCTATGTTGACTGCATTCCCGTCACGACCGGAGAGAAAACCATCCTCCCCACTTCCACCACTGGAACCCTCTCCACGAAGCTCATCTGTCTTTGCATTTGCCCTTGCATCCTCATCATCCTCTGGAGTCCCTTCACGACAGGCCCATGCATCAACGAATCTGAGAACCTCACGTGGCCACCACCGGTTCATCACAAGTAGTCGAAAAGGCACCAAAGCAATGATGAGCACTGGGAATGCGGGTGCGGCTCGTGTTAGGGTCAAGATGAAGATGGCTACGGTAATGACAATTTGCAGAATAGTGTAGAGATGGATGGGAATGTATGAAGGGCTTTGAGGAGGCTGGTTGTCCGTGCCGGTAGAGGAGCTGTCCCTCTTTGCTAAAGATGGTGGTAAAGATGGGAGCTCGGAAGGCGGGGTGAGAAGGTAGAAAGTTCGGTATAGAATTGGACTATAGATGAAAGTATTAGAACTTGGTCTTTTCCCACTTGATGTTGGTTCACATACTTCACTGATAAACTTTGTTCTCCCATGAAGAGGAAGAGACCAGCAAGCACGCTCGTGGGTGTCAAACCGAGCACTGTCATGAATGGAGGACTGATGAAAAGCAAAATAGCGCCGGAATGTAGAAAAGCTGACCACCGCTGCTCATAAACCCGTCTCACTTCACGGTTCTCGACCTTTTCCTCGCCGTCTACAGTGATTGTGTGTTGTTCCTGTTCGGTATGCATCAACGATTCGGAGTGCAAGGGGGCTTGTGGTAGAAGCCCATTGGAAGGGGGGATCCCCAGAATTCCACACAGGGCTGTCGTGGTACCGAGTAGAACGATATCCCATGCAAAGCCACCAGGTTTCCGTGTCCCATACCGATCAATCGTGCAAATAATCGAACTTACTTCGTGGTCGAAGAAGAACAACATTGTGATGATGATTCCGGGGATCACAGCAGCAAATATCCAACCAATTGGCAGCTTCCAAAATTCAACAAAGAATCGGTCACGGTCAGGAGATGTTGGTCGAAATGAATGGCTGACCGGAAGGGTCATCTTGTCCAGGTGAGCCAGCTCACCAACATGCGGTAGACCGATGAAGAGTATGATGGAGATGGCCGCTGCATATTCTGCTAACCCAAGTCGTATATAACGATGAAAGAGAGGTCGCCAGTTCTCGGCTGTTGATAGGAAGATAGCCAAGAGCATTGTTCCTGCTGCACCAATAACGGCATAGAGAAAGGCTGCAAATGAGAGGGTTTCGTGTGCTCTCTCGAGCTCCTGAATGGCTTTGTGGAAGTAGATTATGCTGTTGAGGAGTGAGAATATTTCCGTGGCAAAGGTAGTCACATAGCGCATTGTCCAGTCATGAGCATTGATGATGGCCAATACATAGTGCAACCAAGCAGAATGGATCAGGGACCACGCCATGAACGGCAAGAAAGGAATCTGAAAACACTATAAGACAGGATACGCCGAGAGATATTTGGAAATCTTACATTAAATATTTCCTGGCATAGCGAGTATATATTCTCAGCTAGGACCGAGAAAGGACCAGTTACACCTAGGATTGTCAGTGGTTGGATAGAGAATCTAGGGCTGTGTTTAGTATTGTTCAGTAGAGCAGAAGCAAGGACCAAAGTCATACAGCGAAAAGATAATTCCGCAAAGTCCTGTACTGAAAACGACCTCGATCGCCCCCCAGCTTTTGCCTGTCAAGACATAGAGATCACTGGCAAACGTGATTCCTGGCAGTAAGTTGGTGAAGAATACGTAGACAGCGCTGGCAAAGACCAGTTGGTTAAAGATCTTCCAGTCCGATACGTAGCGCCGGCGCAAATTGAGAATATCCTGCTTCACCAGTCGAAAGGGACGCAAAGGACCCCCAGCAGAGACAGATCCCCGCAGGACTCGCAACGGCTTGGGTGTATGCTTCGACGGGGTGATGATGGAGTGGGCATTGTCACCATCCCCCTCTGCTTCGGATTCAGTGTGGTCCTGTCGTCTATGGCCTCTTCTTAGTCTGAGACGGGACTTTTGAGGAGAAGTTTCTCGTGTTGAGCGAGGTCGAAATGCTGAAATGAGAGACATCAGTATGGTGGGGTTGACTATATATCAGCACTCCGTAGCAGATCACTGATAAGGTGATAAGAGCTAAGATTGATCCTCAGAGTGTGGAGAGCAGGGTGAATTGGACAGGTGTCTATAGAATTAAAACATCATCATCCTTCGAAAAACACCAGAAAACAAAACACCAGCCATTTGCGACGGTCGAGAAGATTGGAGATCATCACGAGAAGACGACGAGAGATGGTGCTTACTGGCTCACCGCCTTTGCTTTCCGCCTTCATCGCCCCGATGAATCCGTTTATTTCTCCATCGCCAGTCGATGTCTTGTCGAGTCGATTAAGATGACTCGCTGTGTCATCGCTGTGTCCCGTCTATATAATAATATATCTGGGGTCGTCTTATGATGGCAGCTAAATTCATTCCGCGTCAGGTTTTCCCTCATTATGGGTCAATCCCAAGGTCCTATTTCCTGGGCCATCACCGAGCTGGACTGAACAAGATGAAGAGTATGCTGTCTTCCATAGATTATGTCATTGAATGCCGTGACTACAGAGTTCCAGTCACCTCTATCAATCCGATGTTTGAGGAGGCTCTAGGAAAAACCAGACGACTGACAGTTTACACCAAGAGAGATCTCGGTGCGAAGGCGCAGTCAGCAGCGCAGCAGCAGGTAAGTCGAAGAGATTCACCGGAGAATATTATTGCGGGAAAATTGCTCATTTGCTCTGTTTTATTCCAGACCGAAAAGTCAGTGCAAGGGTTCAACCACAGCAGCGCAGTCTTCTTCGTTAGCTCATCTTCCCGCCAGGACGTGAGTCCTATCCTCAAACACCTTCGGAACGATGCCGAAGGACCCGACAAGCTGGTGGGATGTCGTGTACTCGTGGTTGGAATGCCGAACGTGGGCAAATCGACTTTGATCAACAACTTGCGCAGCCAGGGCGTGAGAAAAGCAAAGGCCGCGCAAACAGGGGGTCAACCTGGTATTACACGGAAAATCGGGACACCTATAAAAATCATCGAGCGCGAGAATGACTCGCACGTCTACGTGCTCGACACTCCTGGTGTTTTTATGCCATACGTGCCGGATGCAGAGAATATGCTCAAATTGGCACTCTGTGGCTGTGTCAAGGACTCTGTCATCTCGCCTGTCACACTAGCGGACTACCTATTATACCATATAAACCTGCACGACGCACGGGTCTATCAACGTTGGTCAGAACCGTCCAATGAGATCATGCCGCTGCTTGAAGGTTTCGCACGGCGCACGGGCCTTCTTGCCAAAGGCGGAATTCCTAATATTGACCTTGCAGCTTTACATTTCATCCAGAAATGGCGAGCCGGTGATCTGGGGCGATTTCTGCTTGACGATCTCCAGGCGGAAGCGCGCCGTCTTGAAGACGGAACCGTGGAGGAAACGAGAACCAGTATTTCTCAGGCAATCAAGGCTGAACGAAAAGCAAAAAAGCAACAGGTTTAGAAAGACGATGAAAATAGATTGTAAATAGTATATCTCATCCCATTGTACAAAAGAACGAATATCATGTTGGTATCATCAGTGAGCTTTTTGCTCCCCCTTAAAACGGCGAATGTTATGAAGTCATCTAAGGAAAAAATGAAAATAGACAAGATATAAAAATGGAACCAAGATGAGAAAAAATAATCATCCGTAACGCCGGAAATGAGAAGGTGAGACGAAAGAAAAACAGAAAGAGATCAATCTTCAGCTCTCCCCCTCTCTTTATGCAACGACAACACCTTTTAAGAAATCTTATCAAGAAGCCTTCTTCTCCTTCTGTCCACGAGTTCTTCCTGGACCTCCTCTAACGAAGGTAGTCTCCATTCAACCCCATCACCAGCATCGCCGGGCAAGGGCTCCCATCCATCTTCGACATCGTCTTCCTTTTTGCCGCGCAGATGTTCAATGGCCTCCTTCTCCTTTTGCCGTTCGTAGACCAACAGGGTGCCATCCTCTTCGTCAAGCCCATAACCGAAATAATTGGCATCCACTTTCTTGGTCGCGATATCACCACCTCTCCCCCGCGCTTCGTCTTCTTCCTCCGGCCTTCGACCTCGCCTCGCTGCAGCCTCAAACATCTCCTTGACACCTGGTAATTCCCTCGCTCGACCAAAATATCGATACCCTTTGCCGCCGCCGGGAATTTCCCGTCCTTCATCGTCGTACACCCTGCCCGAGCCACGCATGTAGTTTGGCCCGCCTAGGTTCCGGATTTGCATCTCCCACGTCCATTTCTCGCGCATGAGCTTGTTGATTTCATCGTTCAGGTCCCGGATCTGATAGTCGCTGAGGCTGGACTCTTGGATGCGGGAGACCTTGCGCGAGATCTCCTTGAGCACTTGACCACGCCATTTCTCGCAATTCGGAATCGACTCGACCGTGGTGATGGCCTTGGGGCGACGCGTACGTCCAATGTCGATGATTCCGAGATCCGCGGCTTGCTGCGCCCGGAATCGGAAGAGCATCGACTGCGCTTTCTCACTGTTACGGGCCTGTCATGTTGAAAGAAAAAAGTGGTGCGTTGGTTAGCAATCGCGGTCTCATATTTTCTTCAATTATCGCACAGGTTGGAAAAGCAAAAATTTTCGTCTAATCCGGGTGTCGTATAACTCACCATGATGACGGTTTGGGCCCGAAGAGCGGATGGTTGGGAAGCAAAAGATGAATGAAGCTCTGGACTTGACAGCTCGAATGGGTTCAAGTCCGTCGGAAGCAGCGCTAAGAAAGAGTAGGCGCGCGGTTAGATTTATCCGCGTTTATGCCCAACGGTTGCGTCTGATGAATGTGATTGGTGAAATGGATTCTCAAATGACATATGCATGACTATTGATCCAATGTAAACGGTTTGAAATGTATTAAAAGGCAAAAATTTCTGCATAGAGATTATATTATACTATATTGGCTCATGGAGTTGTGGGTGCAAACGGGTTGAATCTAACTCTGAACGATGTCTATATATTTCTGGTGCAGAATGCTTTTCAGAATTAAGTCCTAATATTAAGAGTCCCTGTATCACCAAATAATCAAAATACCCCACTTAGCTAACTAAAGAAAAAGCAAAGATCATCATGGCCATTTAAACATATACACATTAGAGAACAGAACAGAAAACAAAACAATGAAGCGCCATCCCCCCAATGCATTTCCAGCTCAAGCACCCATGGCTCCTATTCCATCATACTCGTAAACCCGTCTATCAGGCCCTGCTTTAATATTTAGCGCCTGAATTCAATTTCACATGTATCCCCGCCGAGCAGGATCAACCTGCTAGGTCGTGATTGTTCCTTACAAGAATCCTTTCGTGTTGCTGGGCATCCTTTGTGGTATATCGCCGCCAAAAGCGCTGCTTCCCCGACGGCTGCCAACGTCGCTGAGGCCGGCCATAGGTCCACGTCCAATGGCACTTCCTCTCTCGACGCGCAAGGCTTTCCATCCGTCAAGCTCACGTTCCACTCGCAATAGCCTCTCCCGCTCTTCGCGAAGCTCTCGTTCGGCCCGACGGGCTTGAAGTTGCGCTTCCGAGTCACTCTGCTGGAGTTCTTCGATGTTGCGAAGGAGACGCTCGATTTTGTCGCGACCTTTGCTGACATCATCGTTGAGCTGAGCGTTGATCTTCTCCCGTCTTTCGATCTGTGACTGGAGATCCTTAACGGTACGGTCCACATTGCGCAGGGAGCGTTGCTCAGCAGTTTGCTTGGATTCTTGGTCTTCAAGATGAGTTTCCAACTGTTGATATATTAGCATCTTGTTATTAACAGAATAAGAGGATCGGAAATGCTTACCTCCTTGATTCTCTTGTGCAGGAACCTGACATCCTGACTACCAGATGAGTAGCTCTTAGTCTCCAAGTCGACGCACCGGAGCTGCGCTTCCTTGAGCTGCTTCTCCAACGCGGCCTTATCCTTGAAGAGCTGAGCATTGGATTCGCGTTCGGCTGTGACCTCCTTTTGCATTTCGGTCACGAGAGCGTCGGCTCGTCTCATCTTGCCAACTGCAGCAGCAGAGAGATCTTCTTGCTGCGCGAGTTGTGACTTGAGCTCAAGGAGTTCGCGGTCCATACTGGCGGCATTGCGCATTGATGGACTGCCTCCCTTGGCAAGGTCCTCCAGTCGTTCTCCTGCTTCTGCTAGTCGTGCCTCCAACATCTTCTTCTCCTTGAACAACATGTCCCGTTCCGATGTTACGTCGTCAACAGATGTCCGAAGGCTTCTGACCTGCGAGAGGAGAGAGACGACTCTGCCTTGAGCTTCGTTATGAGCATTAACAGCTTCGTCACGAGATGTTGTGACATCCTGAAGGGTGATGTCCATCCGGGACTTCTCCTTGGCCCATGTGGAACTATTGAGGACTTCATTATCCCATTTGCTGCGAAGGCTCTCAAGTTCTTCTCGGAGACGCGAGCTTTCTCCGCGAACGTTGAGGACCTTCTCGCGCTCCATCTCAAGCTCATTGTTCAGCGTCAGGAACTCTCTCTGGTATTTTTGCCGTGTCTGCTCCATCGAGGTTTCCTTATCTTCAATGTCAATCGCCCGTTGATTCCTGTAGTCCTCGAGTTCATTCTGAAGGCGCTGCTTTGTCTGTAGGGCACCTTGCAGTTCGGCCGCTTGGTCCTCCATCCTGGCTTCCAAGGACTGAGTTTGTCTTTGCAAATCCTCAACAAGGGCATCCATTTGCTTGCGCTCGGCCATTATCTGGGCGTATGTATCATCGGCCTCCTGGGCCTGTGATTTGGCAAACTGCTCAGCTCGAGACGCTTTCAAGACCGCGATTTCAGCCTGCTCAAGCTTGCTGAAGTATTCATCAGAGCGAGTCTTGTAAAGGCTTAGACTTGAGGCAAGGTCAGCGGACTTAGACAGCTCCGCATCCAAACGAATTTGCAGGTCAGCGAATTCCTGCAAAAGCTGATTCCTGCTGATCGAGTCTTGTTCTTTTGCCAATTGCAACTCCTGAGTCTCTGAATTTGCATCGCGAAGTTCGACTTCTAGAGTCGCCTTGGCTCGCTTCAGCTTTTCATAATGACCTTTTATGTCACTGAAATCGGCGATGGCTTCATTGTGAACCTTGAGCAACGATCGCCTGGATTGTTCCTGGGAGTTGATGAGGTCGTACAGTTCTTCGTGGGACTTCGCCTGAACATCACGTAGCGACAGATCCCCGGAACGGATACTTCGCTCCAACGAGGAAACCTTCTTGGAAGAATCATCGAGTTGGTCATGCAGACGACCATTTTCACGCTCCAGAAGTTGCATTCGTCTAACAGATGGGCTTTCATCTTGCCAGATGTCTTGAGATTGCGACCTGTTCTGAAGTTGATTCTGAAGGTGCTTGTTCTGCATCTCAGTCATCTGGAGCTTGTTCTGAAGTTCCTCGATCTCGGTCGCCAGGTCCATTCGCTTTTGGAAGCCAACGGTGTCCACTGTCTTATCGGACCGGCCAGAGTCATTAGCAGCATCATTGAGGTTGAACTTTCTGTTTGGTGTTGTTGGCGTGTTGAACTTCTTGAAAAGCGCATTATCAGAATTCTTTCGCAAGTGAGTAGGGGTGCGGTTGCCCACTTGGTTCTGATCGATTTCCTCCAGCAATGCACGTTTCGATGAAGAGTAACGAGCGTCAAGTTCTTTCATCTCGTCGCCGTGCCGGCGACGCATTTCTGCGAGTTGACTCTCCGCTCTACCGTACTTCTCTTCAGTCACCTGCAACTTACTCTGTACGGTATCCAGCAACTGAGCCAAGTCCACCTTCTTGGAAATATCAGGCTGAACAGCTTCCCAGGACTTGGTAGATTCATCAGCTGTCGGCTCAACGACCTTGTGCAGCACCATCAGCTGACGGTGTAGGTTGTCAATCTCCTTGTTGGCCGTGTCCAGTGAGCCTTGCAGTTTGCGAGTATTGGCCTGAGCTTGGGTCCGAAGCTGTCTCTCTGTTTCCAGATTTCTGTTTGCTTCCGCTAGTTGGATTCCAGCAGTAGAGGCAGCCTTTTCAGCGTTTCGGCTTGCTTTGTGTTCCCGATTGACCTCATGGTTCAAATCTTCCAGGCTTAGGGACAACTTCTCCTTTTGCTTTTCCAGGGACGTGATGGAAACCTGTAGATCTCCCATCTGGCGAGCTGTTTTCTTATTTTCTTCCTCGAGCCTTGCTTTCTCTCTTTGCAAATTTGTGATCCGGACTCGCTGGTTATCACTAGCTCTTGAATTGGACCTGGCGATGTCAAGGTTCTTTTGTTGGATCTTGGTAAGGAGAGCCCGATTATCATTCTCCGACGCCGTGAGCCTCCCTTTAAGAGTCACAAGTTCCCGTTCAAGCCGTTCCTTATGCTGGTCGTGGCGAATGCGGAAGTTGTCAGAATCCGCAATAGCTTGGGTAAGCTCCTGAATTCTCCCCGAAAGACGCGTTCTTTCAGCCTCCACTTCCTCCAGCTGCCGTGTCTTTTCGTCAAGATCCGATCGCATACCGTTCAATCGCTGATCGGCCTGCTTCGTGACAGTACGCTCAATCTCCGCTTCAGCATCCAAGCGAGCGTTTTCGACCTTGGTAACCCGATCCCGAAGCTTGATTAACTCTGCCTGCAGATCCTTTCGCGATTGTTCAGCAGCGACACGTGCCTCTGTAGCTCGACGAAGGGAGTCTTGTTGGATGTACATTTCCTTTTCAATGGTGATCTTGGAATCGTTTAAGGAGTCGTACTTGTCCCTCAACTCTTTAAGGTTGTGTTCTGCAAGCATTTGTACATCGTCTCTTGACTGCCGCTCACGACTAAGGTCCGCTTGTGCTTGGAAGAGCTGACTCTTCAGATCCTGGATCTGCTGCTCGAGCAATCTCCTGCTCTGCCCAGCCTCTTCGTCTTCGGTCATTTTCTCCTCGAGGAGCTTCTTGACATCGGAAATCTCGCGCTCGAGTTGAGTCTTCTCTGATTTCATCGCATCCGCTTCCGCCTGTAACTCTCTGAGGCGCTTTTGCATATTATCATGCCGAGTGGAAAGAGAAGCTTTTTCAGTTTCCATATACCTTGTCTCTTCCTCATGTCGTTTAACATCATTGCGAAGGACGGCCATTTCACTTTCTTTTCGCCTGAGCATTTCCTCGTAGCCAGTTGAAGTCGATGAAAGATCAGAAATCTGTTGTCGAATAGAACGGTTGTCCTCAATCAAGTCCTTGACTTGTTTCTTGGACTTGTCTAGTTCTTTCGAAGTGTTGGCAAGTTTGATATCAAGATCTTGGTCCGATTTCAACAGCTTCGCTTCTAGATCATGTAGTTTGCGTTCTTTCAGACTCAAGTGGCTTTGGAGCATCTTGATCTCCTGGCCGAGATCGTCGATTTGCCTATCTTTTGAGGAGGAAGCGCTGTCTGCCTCAGCTAGTCTGGCGTCGAGCTCCTCCAGGCGACTCTCCATGTCGTGTTTATCATTCTCCAGACGTTGGATGATTTCTCCTGCCTGCTCCAATTGGGTTATTCGAAGTTCAAGTTGGTCATCAGCCCTCTTCTTCGCGTCTATCAAGCTGTCCAATTGATCTTCGAGACTTTCCTGGTCGGCGATTGCACCTGCCAGCTTCTCGCTCAGCTCCACCTCTCGGATCTGAAGCCGCTTGAAGATCTCTTCCTTGTCAAGGGCAAGGGCTCGTTCGCTTTCCAAAGTTTGCTGGATTTTTTGGATTTCGACTTCAGTGCGACGCCGCTCTTCGTCCAATTTCTGGCGATCGGCAACGTCTTGCTTCCTCTTTGCTTCCAAGGCTTGAATTTTCTCGTCCCTTCTCTTAACCTCATTCGCTGTGCGGGTTTCTCCTAACAGGGGTTTCATTCGGGAGAATAACCTCCACCAAGGGTCGGCCTTCATATCCAGATACACATGGAAATTATGCTGGATGATACGGGTTGCTTCTGCACGGTATAAGCGCTTGTTCGAGATGCGCCGCTGCACAAACCCCCTGGCGAGGGATTGGAATCGGCCCATAATAGTGCGAATAAGCTGATCACGCTTCTCTTCGAGCTCAGCTAGAACACCAGCTCTGAAAAAGACCTTTGTTCTACCGACTCGATACCAAGCCGGGTCCATTCCCAGTTTCTGTAGCATCGTCTGAGCGGCAGTTTGTCCGTCTAGATAGCCCTTGGGCATATGTGAATAGAGCACTTCATATCGCTGCCTGAATTCGGCGAATAGAAGCCGATTGGGGAATCCTGTACGGGCAATTCGAATACCTTCCAGAACACCGTTGCATCGTAATTGATCCAGGACTAAGGGAGCGTTGAGCATCTTTGGGCGCTTCTTGTGATTTGGTATAATGCAGCGCACGAAGTGAGGGTGGGTTGAGTGCAGCTGGTTCATCAGACTAGACAGCTGCTCCTTGTGTCTCTGAGCAACAGTTCGGAACAGGCCCTTCTTCACGCGGCTCTTGGGGAAATCCCCATCATCGTCACCACCTCCACACTCGGAGAACAGATTTGCCACATGACTGTCGTTTGAACCTGCGAGAAGTCGCGTTACGTTGTCATTCAGGGGGTCCTTGTTCTTCTGTAGCCAATCCTCAGTGCCATATTCAACCTCGGCAGCGTAATGAGTGAGAATAAATCCCTGGTTGAGGCGAGCAGCGCGATACTTAGGGGACTTTCGATCCCAAAGTGAATGAAGCTTCTCAGTGAAGGATTTATCGGTGGCTTTTGGCATCACACAATCCTCGTCCAAACAAGAAAAGATACCGATCGGGTTTGTCAGTTCAATCAAGTCGATTGTTGGCTGCAAATCTTTCCCAAAATCAATAAATTGCCATTCGATTTGCTCACGAGCATATTCCTCTTGTTCCAAAACAAACATATGGTGGTTGAAGAATTGTTGGAGTTTCTCGTTGGTGTAATTGATACACAGCTGCTCAAAGCTATTGTTCTCAAAGATTTCGAATCCTGCAATATCAAGGACACCGATAAAATGAGGATCGTCACCTGTCATCGGGCTGCGGTCCAGCTGCTTGTTTATTCGAGTAACGAGATCTCCGAAGCCACGTTCGTAGATTCCTTTCGCCAAAGCGTCAAGAGCAAGGCGAACCTGCTCTGGGGTTTGTACCTTTTCCACCCACTCTCGGCCGGCCTTCACCTTTGGGTGGAGCAGGCCTTTGACGAAAGGCTCTGGATCAATTCCGAGGAGGTGACATGCCCTCTCTATGCTGTTTAATGAATCAGGTCCCAGCGCAGCCTGATCTGCACGCAGACTCTCTTTGATGACGGTGACATTTCCGAGATGCAGAACGGCGGCAATGGTCCGGAGAATACACATTTGGTCCTCCTCTGTGAACCTCATGACATGGAACGCCTCCATCAACGAGTTCCATTCGTCCACGTCAGATACCCCAGCGATTGTGTCATTGCCGTCTTTGGTGTAAGAGAAATCTTCAATGTGGAGATCGGATAATAGCAGGCCTTCCCGCAACCTCGAATCAGCGCCTTGTAGTAGCTGGTAGAAGATATGGTAGTTTCTTTCGTGAGCATTCGGTTTCACGACTCGAGACTTCTCCAGCAAGTACCAGTCAATAGAGGCACCTGATATTTGGCCAGAGCGGGAGAATTCGATTCTAATGAACTTTCCAAACCGTGAGGAGTTGTTGTTTCTAACTGTCTGCGCATTACCAAAGGCTTCGAGAATGGGATTTGCTCTCAATATCTGCTGCGAGAGAGTGGAAAATTGCTGTTTCGCTCCTGACCGAGCATACGGAGTGTCCGTTGTCGCAACCGCTGCAAGGTATTGGATGACCTTCTTCGTATTCTCTGTCTTACCAGCTCCTGACTCTCCCCTGTGCGATGTGATTAGACATTGTCTGGTTTTCCAACTTATATGATAAATAACTCACGTCACCAGAATACTTTGGTTTTCGCCCTCCTCAACCATATTCCGAAATGCCTGATCGGCCATCGCGAATATGTGAGGTCGAGTTTCCTCTCTGCTCCGGCCTTTATACATCTTCACATACTCGTTTGTGTATATTGGCAACGGGCAGTATGGATTGATTGTTACCAGGAAAAGCCCAGAATATGTCTAATAAAACCAGTATATTAGTGGAATTTGCATGCAAAGTGCAGTTGTCATGGATTGACTGACATAGATGAGATCTGCCTGATACCGTGTGTGCAAATTATGCACCACTGAAGCTTCATTTAGATGCGTGAGCTCGGCCATGTCATCTGCCTTGTCGAATTTGGCAGGGTTAACTTTGTCGACCTGGTCCGCATCTATTTCCCGTTGCTATAGGAAAGTGAGACTTATCAGCTTTCTGAAATCGGGGCAACAGGTTCTTTTTCATACATCACCATCATCAGTCTGGACTAATAACAGTCCATCTTCCATTTCTTCCAGCACCAACCCCCGAATAAATGCTTTCTCCTTGTCCCGTAACCACACATATTTATTGCCCGAGAAGTCATTTTCACCCTCGAGTCCTCGAATCTGATCTGCTCCCCGTTTCAGCTCCTCTGACTTGATAAATTCCGGCGCAAATGTCCCCGATGAGACATTATTTCGCAGTGAATTCGATCTCTGGCGGACTATCACCTGTGACGATTGTTTCGGTGAAGAGGCGATCTGGGAGTTGTTTCGAAAATGATTCTTGGCCTCCTCGAACTTGCCTGGCGATGACACTAACGCTGATTTTGGCCGTGGCCTACTCTGTGCTCCAGGAGATCGAGAAGGAGAAGGAGAAGGGGATGTGCGATTGAATAGGTTGGCACGCTTTGGCGAGCCATTTAACTGAGAGGGTAACATGGCGGCGTCAAATCAATGGGGCATCATTTGGCAGCAAGCTCGGATCGTATAGGTATCAATGACATAGAATCAAGATGAGAAAAGTAATAAAGACAAAACGACGAAGAAACACAAAACATAAGAGAGGAAAACAAGCACGATGGCTGGGTGGGGGATGACAGCACTGAGATGTGAAGCTGAGCAAGCTCTCATGCAGCCGGCTGTCAAGTTAATTAATTAAGCCCTTGGACTGCTGCTCCGCAGTTTGCCTGTTTGTTTACATCCTGCGTTCCTCAGGCTGCGGATGCCGCTCCACCCACGGCGCTAGTCCCGATCCGCACGGGGTCCTTCACGTGACGGAATGCGGCCGCGACACTCGATCCTTTTCGTTTTTGCACAGCGACTCGTGCTTCGGATCGATATTGGAACATTCTGTGCTGTGAATCCTCCGTGTCTGTCTGACCACTACCGCCCCTTTCCTCCTCCCTTACTTGGTCCGCTCTTTATAAAGACAGATATATACCGCCTTAGAGCAGCGTGTATAACTACTGTGCTGGTCCTAAAAAAAAAAAGTCTTGGATGGTATTCGGTGACCTCGACCTGCACTTCCTTCCGTGACGTGCACGAAACACCAACGAGACCTACATCCGTTGTTTTAATGATGTGCGATGCTTAATCACGCTGTAGTCTTTGCAGGTCACTGTTTTACTTACTAGACGCAGAATTTCCCCCACGCTGATATCCAGTGCCCGTCCGTGTACTTTTTAAAACATGTCTAATTATCCCCCTACGCCTTCCTTCGAGGCAGCGTCCAACTACACGCAACCATGGCCTCCTTCCCAATCATCTACAATGCCATCACTACTTCCGCCTAATTTTCCTTTGCCTGCTGATTTTGCCGCATCCACATCCCATCAACCACAAGATAACGCTGGACATGGACAACCGTTTGAGTATGATATGAGTGCATTTCAAGCAAACTCTCGTATCCCTGGCCTGGGAGGACTCGGTGGTGCTGGACAGCTACCGCCGCCGCCATTTCCCTTCATGCCCGCGATGAATGGTTCACAATTTCCTCCGCCTCCATTTCCCCCGATTCAAATGCCACCTTTGAGGTACCCACCGATCCCTCTGCCAAGTGCTCCGATCAACATGCCGCAAAATGGATCCGCGATGAACGATGCCCCTCACACGAACACTGCGGTTGTGAATGGGTTAGATTTCCACGCTGCAAGCTCACAAAGTTCGAGATTGGATGGTGATCGAGAGGAGGGTGAGCTAACGGATATGGAGGGTGGGAAATCAGCAAAATCGAAAAGTGAGATGAAGTATTCAAGACGGACCAACCAGAAGCAGGCAGCTTCAACACGTTCGTCCCAACGTGGTAAAGGTTCGCACGCGTCCAGGGCTTCCCACGGACAGAACACTTCCGAAATGGATTTGGACATGCCACGGACAAATACACAAAACTCGGTGAAGCCTGCTGCAAAGGCGTCCGGTAAAGCAAGCTCGGATCTGGAAGAGGGCGAGGCTTCATCATCTGAATCTAGCTCCTCATCTAGAGCTAGTGGATCCCGTAATAGCCCTGAATAACTCGCAGTTATCTCACTTGCTAATCACTTGCAGCTTACAACCCTCCCATGTCTATTTCTGCCAATTCACTTGCCCCTCATGAACAACCAGGAGCACAGCGCGACGCGTCGATACCGCCTCTCGAACAAGCCCCGCAGGAGCAGGCCCTGTCACATTCACATGAATCCCACGAGATCCCCGCTGTTAAATCTCTTGCACAATTACGAGTTCAAGCCCAAGGTGCCCTCCTCAGCCTAGCGCCGCACAACATTCGATATTCGGAGCTGGTGGGCGAAGGTATTAACCCAGCCGTGCTGAAACAACTATATGAGGAAGTTGGAATCAAAGTGGCCACTCCACAACGCGAGCCATCCCCAGAAGGCCCACCTCCCAAATCAGCCGTCGTGCCGGAGGGTTTGTCTGGGTTGGAGCATGATCAACAAAACCCATTAACCGCCATACCGGAACCTGTAGGACAAAGGGCGCGGGCAGAAATTCCAGGGCATGCAAAGCAAGAGGCACAGCAGTCCAGGGTGATAGAAACCAACGCCGTCGCCGTTCCATCTACTACTCAACCAGACACGACCAAGCCTATGGAAAGAAAGGAAGTGATTGCACGTATGCTGGCCGCTAAAGCTGCGAAAGCTTCTGGGTCCTCCGCTTCCCCTCAAACCGATACTCCAAAACCACCGTCTGCCGCCCCTGCTGAAATTCAGAACATGGACAAACCAGCCTCGACTACTCCGAGCGATGCATCTGCAAAAGAGAAGGAAGCTCCCGCTCGAGAAAAAAACAAAGCCCAAACAGAGTTGGCAAGACAGCGGATAGAACAGCTGAAAAAACAGGGGTTGATGAGGGCCCAGCAACGGTCACAACCGGATTCGTTTGCTCAAGAAAAGCCGCAGCCCGGCATCGAAATCAGTGAAGTTTCAGCGCCACCACCCGCTGAGCCTCTGGCAATTCAGCATCCCCTGCCTGAGCGCCCCCCTGAACCTGAGTCCGGTACCCCTGCCCGTATACCAGGGCTTTTCATGACGGAATCAGAACCCAGCCCGCCTCGTGACTCTTTCGTTACACCTGCTCAAGGTATTTCTCTCGATTCGACGCCACAACCTCGAGCTTCCCAGCGTAAGCGTCCGAGGGCATCTGATTTTGATGAGCCTGTCAATGTGCCCACATGGCCTTTTAGTCAGGGGGCGGAACCGCCTGTCCCAGAGGATAAGCTCATTATAGATATCAGTGACGATGATGAGTTTTACGGCGATGATGAGAACGACGTCATGGACATGGACACATCAGCGGATCAAACCCCCCAAGAATCAAGCCTGTCAGGGTTTGCTCGGGAGTTTATCCCTCAGAATCCGATGAACCACCTCCTTTCTAAATCCTCAACACCTCAATATTTAAGAAATAGCGAACAGGAGGACCTTCGAAAGAAGGAGCTGGAAATACAGCAAATGCGGCGACAAATTGCCGAGATGGAGCAGCGGAAAAAAGCAAAGCTGACTGCAAGTGGCACGCAGTCGCCCTGTGTTTTGAATTCTTCGGGCTCATCACTGGCTGAGAATTCAGTCGGGCCTGATGTTGCAATCACCAATGGTGCAATTGTGGGTCCTACAACTGCAGCTGATTCTGAGGCTGATAATACGACTGCCGCCCCCAACATTGTGCCAGCGAATCATGTCGCTCCGGCAAATAATAGAGATGTCTCGACGGGCGTGTCTCATCAACCGCTTGCTTCTCTAGATGCTTCCCAGCTGCAGGAAATACGAATGAAGATCTTGCGCAAGAATGAGATCCAAGCTGGCCTTCCCTCTCTGGATGCTGAGATAAGGAAATCCCAGGCGAAGCTTGCCGAATTCAAGCAAGAGGAAGGTATCATTTTACTTGAAATTGCAAGGGGCCAAGAAGGTCGTCGGCAGCTTGTGGAAGAATTGGAAAATCTTGGTTACGAGATCAATGGCGTGTCTCTTGAAGAGCTCGACGCGGCTCAGCATCAATCAGAGATCGCCGATCCACAGCCCATCTCAGATGAAGGTATGTCTTATGATTTGGACTTTGTTTCCCTGTGTCCTGCTTTTAACTCTGTCATTCAACCTTGGTGGCTGCTCTTGAATTTTCAATTCACTTACATTTTACACCTTCTAGCTACGACTATTCCACCGCCTTCATCCGTTCACAACCACATAACACCGCATGTTTCTGCGTTTCCGTCAATAAGCCAGGATGAATCTGATCCCATTCAAGATGCCGTTCCCGCTGGTTATGCGCCTGAAGATACAGTTGAACTTCCCTCGAGCCAGTCTCGCAATGCCGACACAGGCGACGTCGAATACGAAAAAGAACCATCGCCTAGTTCGCTATCTGAGTCCACCGGGTCGGCAATGGACGAGTCTGATGATAGTTCTAGTGCCGATTCCACCTCCGTTGCCCACGCGTCGAGGGAGAGTCCCGAACTAGCAGAACTCAGTGCGCCTGAACCCCTTGAACACTCTCAAGAAGCTGATCAAGAGGAAGAGAATGGTTCGGGCTCTGTGGACGGCTCCCATTCCCTACCTGCGCGTCCACGGTTCCCAAATGCTGATTCTCAGGATGAACTCCCCGAATCCGACAGCCAAGCCGAACAAATTCAACACACGTCCTCTCGTGAATCTTCTCTTGATTCGGAGGCGTATGAACCACCCGAGCCCGAGCCTAATCCCGGCTCACCGGAATCCGTTGAATCGATTTATACGCCCCCTTTGAGTCTAGCTTCTCCTGGTCCCGTAGAACACACTGAGGCTTCCAGGCCTCCATTAGACCAGTTGCAAGCTGATGAGCCGCTAACGGGAAAGGTCCAGGGATTGGAAACTGGGTCGCAGAATCATGTTCAGGTTGGCGTTCCCGACGTATGATGAAACTCGATTTTTTTGTCATGCTATGGAAGGTTCGATACTGACAGCTCCTAGCACGAGCGGCAACCAGAAGCGCCCGAGCGCAAATTTACACCATATTCTAGCCCACTCAAATACTTCAAGGCCTATCGCTACCATCCCGCCTACACTGATGACGTTTCGGACGGCTATCGTTCTCTAACATATAGCCACAACATTGATCCTATGAAGTATCTTTGTCCGTTTGAGGCTGCAGGTGGCGTCTGCAATGACCGGTCCTGTGAATTCCAACATTTCCGTGACATGACTCTTAGCGGTGCGTCGACCGACTTGAAACCATCAACACCTTCATCTGATCCATATCTGTCCCCCATTCGCATGTCCCTCTGATGCTTTAACCCACTCCATCTGTTTACCCCCCTGCTCGACCTCACCCAGCATAGTTCAATTTACATTGTATGAATGCTGACACGCAGTGTTATTAACGTCTGCAGATGACAAAATTCTGGTCCAGATGGGATCCCTCCGAGAAGGCAAGAGCCCAGAAGAGAAGGACCACTATATTGCCGGCCTGAAGCAAATCATCAATGATATGCGACGCGACAAGGTGAAAGACTTTAACACTGTGGCCACGGAGATTGCCGCATACCGTAGACGCTTCCTTCAAGACCCTTCGCGGGTGTTGCCCTTGTAACAAGCTTCGCCCACATTCCCACGGTACTTCCCGAGAAGGGCCCATTTCTTTTCTCTTTTATTTTCCCTACCTTGAGCAAGGTGAGCTGCCGATACAATTGTTTGAATCTGCATCTGCAGAGCACTTGAGCATGTCACAAGCGTGCCGAACGTGCAGCGATTCTTAAAAACGGTCGCATCTTGCGTTGTGCTGGCTTCAGCATAGCAGCTTCTTGATACCTTTTCTCAAACATTTTTCATTGCGCCAACTCGACCATTTTATATTCTGTCCAGCCAGGCAGCTACCTTTTTATCTATTTTATCTTTTTCTTTTTTTGTTGTCTCATGCATTAGCAAGCACGGCGTTCCAGCGTGATCTTGATACATCTGGGAATTCCTTTTGGTCCCTCGAATGGACATGATCTTAATCGATCTACCGATACTTTGGCATAAGAGACGGAGTATGGTACAGGAGCAAAAAAAAAAAGAAGAAGAAGAAGAAGAAGAAAAGAAAGAAAGAAAGAAAAGAACAAACAACCCGCAGTGGGCGTAAACGGCTTCTCCACATCCATCCACCCAGCAGAGGTAAATGCTTGGGGTCGTTCAGCCAGAGTCAAGCACGGTGGAACGGGGAGAGCACATGGCGATGGACGTTTGGATTATAGGAATACATAGTGTTAGCACACGGATAATAATCACTACCATTGATCTGCCAGAGCTGATAATTTTGGAAATAAACGAGATGCTCTAAAAGCGTAGATGAAGATCTCCACTTGGCACTTGAACCGGGCGTCTAGCGTCTACAAGGAGACGCAGCAAGGCGCAAAACGGGCGATTCGAACAGTGGATAATAGGAAACGGTGTCCTGAGAAGAGAAGAGAAGAGTAACTAAATGAAGTACAATCTGACTCCATTGACTGAACACAAAGTGAAACAAACCCCAAGGTCCTTGGGAAGAACGCCCGGTAGGCGCAGTGCCATGTTGTACAAAGAGACCAGTCTGAATAGTTTCATATAATCGGCCGCAGCGAACAGGGATGAAAGAATGAAACCCAGACCGACCCAGCATGGAACAATCTATTCTCGGCTAACATTCCGAGCGACCATAGTCATCAACTGTGAGGATGAGTAAAAAAAAAGAGGCAGTGTTATGCTGTGACAGATGGGAGTCATCGAGTGATGGCCTGACTGCATGAGAGAGTTATAGGGTTGAGTCATTATGTAGGAGAATTAATCCAATGAGTTGACTAGGAATATAGTTTTTAGCAAAATGATATCACATTGCTATGTATGCTGTTCTTTCAACTATTATTATCCATCTATTACTTGACTGTCTGAATATATTGATGTTCCTTTCCTAATCGAGAGCCCGACTCGACTATCAGACGGCGTAGTTATTCAGATAAATAATCCTTGGTTGATCAAAGGATCAATAGTAGAGTCAGTAGTAATATTCATAAAATATAGATCAGAAAATAAAAAATAAAAGCCAGGAAAATAATAATCTACAAAGAAAGTCTAGAAAGAAAAAAGTGTGAGCACAGCCTCAAAATGCAGTCCAAAACGCAGTCCAAAATGCCGTCGACAGCTGAAACCGAGCACGACCGCCATTTCACACGCACATGGAAGCGGCTACAGTGGGAAAACCCGGTGGAAAGGGCGGTGATGCATGTATGTCATGATCGACAGCCACTGTTGGATTAAGAATGCGGCTCTCGTATTTAGTTTTGGTTGGGTTTGGAATTTATTGTTATCATCATTATTAGATACTATTATTATTATTATTATTATTATTATTGTACGGATTCTATTATAGAAGATAGTATATCTATTAATTGTATATAGATTATATGTACGACAGTCAGCTGAACTGCTCACGACCAAGATAGAAATTTGGCCCCAAAACGAACCGGTCCAGGCATGCAAGGCAACGAGGCTCTCCGTATCAAGTAACAACAATTAATTTATTCTATTTTTTACTGTTTGGTCTTGCAGAATCAAAGGTCAATCATGATAATCAAAATAAATTGATCAGGGCTAAGGGCTGCAGGACTGAGTAATATCGTCTCAGTCTTGCAGCCCTCAGCCATTCTTCTAGTATAACATGTAGTCATCTTTATCCCCGAAATCTATGCAGCCCGGCTATGCAAGTCGTAATTGTAACAGAAAAAGAAAAATAGAAAAAGAAAAACATAAATCAAAACTCCCAAGATCCAGATATCCCAGAACCCTGCATGCTCGTTTCATCAATGATATGTGGTATGTAATATGTGTCGCTCAAACGCTCAAGTCAAGTCAAGTCGAATAAAAATCAATCAAGGCATTGTCGTAGCACCTGAGGTGAGATATGTTAGAATCCATGTAGTCTGATGAAGATTATGATGTTTCGTACCTGGTCATCTTCATTTGCAAGGCTTGCAGCTGGAGCAGACAACGTGATGGCACATCACACACTTTGGCTGGTTGTCCCATAGTTTAGGGCCGTCCTGGCATTGGCAGCAGATGTATAGGGCACCGCCGGCAGTCTTGACTCCTTCATTGGACATGTTGGGGATTCCGCAGCCAGACACATTCTCAAAACCGAGTGATGGGCCATTGGGCAAGGCGAGGTTGGCCATGGCCGGTGATACTCCCAAGTGGTGCGATGTGTGGTGGCATGTTGAAGTTGGGACTGGGTAAGGAGAGAGTTCATGGCAAGCGTCCATTGAAGGTTGACGCTCGTAGGTGCAGTCTTCGCAGCGTCGCTCTCCACACTCGAGGCAGGTAGACTGAAGATCGGCGTCGTGAGGGCCGAAGGAGCAGCCACAGCAGTACCAGGTGTAAGCCATTGTTGAGGAAGTAGAAGTAAACAGTAGATTGAAGACAGTGAGGATGTAGAAAGATGGTCAAGTCAAGTCAAGAAGAGAGATGAAATCTTATTATATTCGTGATGATGATGGAGAAAGAAGAAACAACGCCTGAGGAAGCAAGGAATTAAATAGATCAAGAATCTACATCACAACCATCATGGACCAGGTACAAGGCACCTTTGGCCAGGGTAAAAAAAAGTGGCTTCCCCCAGGCAAAACAGCCCGATAGGCTTCCGCGCCCCATACCAGAGCGATAGTATCGAGCAGCAGTAGGTAGAAGCCTCCATGCTGTCTTCAGGATATCCTCAGTTTGTCACGGGGCAACAGGGCCAGTATGGGACCGGCTGTAGATCAGACGTGGCTTGGCAGCTGCTTTGCCTGGGCTAGATGCTTCAGTCACAGTCATTTTGTGAGAAGATGACATTGAATCATAACGGTCTCTGTTTGAGAATCATCACCGCCGCTTCCAGTAAGAAGTTGACTCAATTTGGTAGCAAAAGCTCCACTGTTTGCCCGCGAAAAGGCGGAATCAGCGAGGCTTGGACACGCCCGTTTCGCCCGGGGGTCGAATGTCTTCTCCGCCATTTCTTTTTCTTTTTTAATAAAAGTATTATTTTTTCTGGCCCGTTTTTTCTTTTTCTGTTTTGGGTTCGTGTTATTTTTCTTTTTTCGTAGTGTGCTTGTTACATCTTTTCTTTTTTTAATCTGGCTTGTTCTCATTCCTGAGAATTCCTCGCGTCTAGCATTGGCGGTACACTCTGTCTCTGCCCCGAGTGATGCCTTGGTGATCGCTAGACAGCCACGGATATCAGGCAGCTGCCGCAGATTCTGGATCCTCCGAGTAATTCCTCCCATCACAGAGTCTCTTGGAGTCATCGCCAACGATGGTTTGGGAATCGGTGACTTCAGAATGGATGGATGGTTTGCCGGAGCACAATGGCTTCCCCCACTAGGGATTGCTGCCTAAGCCATCAACACGAGAACAACACGAGAACACGAATGCTGTCACTCGAGACTCGATGCTGTCCTCATCTTCGGTGTTCTCCGATCCGTTCTTTCTTTCGTTCTTTCGTTCTTTCGTTCTTTTCTTTTCTTTTCTTTTCTTTTCTTTTTTTCTGTCTTCTTTCATTGTCTGACTATGTGGTTGGTATACTATGCACAACTGAGCATAAGCATCAGTCTTCTTGCTACTAAGTCGAGATCGAGACTCGAGTATACATCACATCCAGTCCATCACATTGCTCAACGATGCTGCCTCAGATAGACTCATATTTGACTTTATGCTTGCGTCCTTATCAACATATTGCCGGCCTGAAAACGTGTCCAATGCCGTCCATCAACCCAGGCAGAGATATTCGGATGCCGGATCAAACTAGGAGCTAATCACAGTGCAGAATACATCGTGACTCGTCCCAGTTTGCTGTGTTCATATTACTTCATACCACTTCGATACCCTCGTCGCCTGGACCGATGTGGATGTATCGAGTACGTTTGTTGATGCCTGCTGCGATGACTTCGTCTGGTCGTTGATGGATTCCATCCGCTCGTCTGTATCATATTTCGCTCGAGTTTAGTGTAGGCAGCTGTCTATAAGTGTGGGGATCGTGATTTGTATAAGCAGTTCAGCACTTGAAGCTTGGTAGCTTTGAAGATTGTCAAGTCAGCGTAACGCATCAGTCAACAGGGTTATCACTCAGCTGCAGTGCACGTAGCTGTGCCAATACTCCATAGATACAGCAGTTGAGCTCAAATGACAGATCATTCGTCAAGTAGAGATCCTTGCAATCGGATCTATCGAGATCGCCAGATCCAGGAATGCTGTGTTTACCATCACGTGCATCACGTGTAGCGACGTCATGGTTTGCCCCGTTTGCATCCTCCTTTTATCGTCATCCTGCCATGTTTTGCAGCGCATCGTCGCATCCATCGCCCGTTTGTTCCCCAGGTGGCTGTACAGGGCATTTCACCTGATCGAACATGGGCGCAGACAGGTCCCGATCACCCTGATATATCACCTATTTCATCCTTTCACCTCCCCCCGGGCGATGCTCCCCAGTTTTCGCCTAGAAACTACAGCCTTATTTTTCAGATGGCTCCTCCGAGCAAGCGCGCGAATCTAGCGGTTGCCCGAATCATTCCCCCGATTCTCCTGGGCGTCGTGGTCTACGCCTGCTATGCCATCACCAAACCGCTATGCAGTAAGTTTTTTCTTTTTTTTGGGTCAGTGCTCGGGACTCGATTTGCTAAGCACTTTGATGGAAATAGTCGACTATCTAATTCATCCTGCGCCTCACCATCCTCATCGCAGCCCGCGGGTAGGCGCGGGTGCGGCCATTATCGCCGTCTTTTACTTCCTATTGATCCCCGTGATTGTTACATATCTTCGCTTATTGTACAATGTTGTTTGGAACCCCGGTTACCTTCCCCGGGGCACGCCCTGTCTTGAAACCCAAAATGCCCAATCGTCGAGCCGCCGGAGCCGAAGTTGCAGCCAAAGTCGCAGTAATCAGAGAAAAGGTGGTGAAGAGGGTCCGAAGACAACCGAGAAGACAGACAGGCCCGAGCCAGATCCAGAGAGTGGGTTAGAATACGATGCAGGGGGCAAAGCATTCCCGTTGGATACCACCGGGTTGGAGAGCTTTTACACCAAGGACGTTTTTGTTTGCCAGGCAGATGGAAGACCCGCATACTGCTCGACATGCTGTCAGTTCAAGACTGATAGGGCGCACCATTGCCGCGAAGTGGACCGCTGTGTCCGGAAAATGGATCATTTCTGTCCTTGGTAGGTTGAATCTTCCTTCAGAGTGAACGTGGCTGACAGGCTGCAGGGTCGGAGGTGTTGTCTCCGAAACATCGTTTAAATTTTTCATACAATTCGTTTTTTATACAATGGTTCTTTGCATATTTACTCTTATTGTTTGTGCGCTGTTTACCGCTGAGCTGAAGCGACAGGTGAGTGCATCTTTCTTCGCCCTTGGGCTATTGCTAACTTGGACCAGACTGGTAGTGTTAATCCTCATTGGATTGTTGGTATAGCATTGTGAGTACTATCTAGACTTAGCTCTGATATCTAGATCTAACAAATGTAGGAGTTCTCTCTTTGGCTTATTCGGTTTTGGAATGACCGTCAGTTCGCTGCAACTCGCCATGTTCAACCTGACGACGATTGAGAATCTTAGTCGCCGATCTGCCGTCTGGACGTTGGCTGTGCGGGTGCCTAATCATGTTCTCAGCAAGCTCAACCCCAATTCGCAATGGGCACCTACATTCCGCACCATCACCTATCCATTGCAGCCTACGCCTGCAGCCCCTGAGGTCTCCCAACAGGGCCCACCAACCGAATGGCATGTATTTGCCATTCTTCAAACGTTACCGGGTGAGAACCCATTCGATCTAGGCAGCGGCTTCAAGAACCTGCAGCAGGTCATGGGGCTTTCAGTATTCGACTGGTTCCTCCCTCTCAAGCAGAGCCCCTGTGCGGACCATAGTAGCCGAGAGAGTGCCTTTGAACTGGGGCCAGTGGTGGCTCGACTGAGGCAGGAAGCGGGACTTGAGCCGGCAGATGAGTCAAATCCTGGACGAAATCAAGTGAAACATAGACAACCTACTTAATTGTGAAGACATAGACTAATACATAGACATTCTTTTGCGTCTGAGACTTGAACATTGTCTCAGTATATGAAATTGGTTATAATTCTCATCAAACATGATTCATAGTACATGGATATCATACATAAAGCCCATCAATGCAAGAAAACGAATATGAAGAAGACCCGAAAAAGAGGAACAGCAGAATGACAGACAAAGTCGAATCAAAGAAGTGTGCAATTGTAGTCCTTGGAATGCCCACAGACAGAGCAACGCTCTGGAGCCAAAGCCGGGTTATTCTGCCCCCCACACGAGCAGCAAATCCACCATCCTGCCATAGACGGCGGACGAGCCGTTGGCCGGGTATGTTCGTCTGAGATAGCACGAGAGGAAGTGAATCTGGCACGGGAGTTTGCAGGACGAGTATGAGTACGAGGGTGAGTGTTGATGGGTCGAACCATCGGTTGAAGGGGAGGAGTTGTACGAGCAGTAGTAGTAGTTGATACAGAGAAAAGAGGCATTTTGATGATATTCTTATTGAATACGAGTATGGTTGACTGGCAGGCAGACACAGACTGGTATATAAATGGATTATACGACCTAATGCAGATAGAGGAAAGATTCGACTCGATTGACTCGACTTGAATGGAATGGAATTGAATTGACTCGACTCGACTCGACTTGAGGTGAAAGAAGAAGATGAAGACCAACCCAAATCCCCTTCATCACAACCCGTATAAATACCTTCTTCTTCTTCACGAAAACCCACTAACAGCCACAATACATTACTAAAAGTAAATCCAACCCGGGTACCTGGAAAATGGGCAGAAAGAAGGGCACCAAAAACCAAGTGCCCCATAGCACCGGCATGACAGGTTGCATCGAGTGAAGCAATTCCAGGAATCCAAAAACACAAGCTAACTAACTAGGCTAGACTAGGCAGTAATAGGTAAAGGGCAAGGCAACGAACGATGGATGATGATGAATTTATTCGAGGGTGTGGCGCAGTTCTTCACTTGAAGGTTACTTCGATTTCACCTTGTACAGAGTATGTAGGATATTAGGTCAAGATGGTCATAATCAGAGTCATGAGGGGGTTGATTGGGTTGTATGGGCATAGTTCAAGTCCGGTGATTGATTCTTTCTTCCTGTCTGTCAGGGATAACCGATCGCCTTGAATTATGTGGCAGTGTTGAAGGATCAGGATCATTCCGATAAAGTAATTGCCCTAGTGTCGATGAGTTATTTTATTTTCTTCTCTCTGCATGTATGATGAAGATGCGATGCCCTGCTTGCCCGGTTGGTGATGTCTGGACCTAAACTTGGGCAAAAACGAGTTGACTGACTGTGTCTGTTTGTGGCTTGGGTGAACTGTATGATGTGGCAGGATGCAATCAATTACTTTATGGATGATGGAAATAGAATATCATTTAATAATGGAGGGTGTTAATGTGAAGATCTCGTGCTGTTTCGTTTCTTTTGCTTGGTAGTATGTACTGCAGTTATGAGGTGGAGATGACGGAGCGGAGATAGGAGCAGTAGCAGGAGCAGTGCTCTGAGAGACCAGGTTAGTCCGTGTACATTTGCCTGGGTGCTCAAATTAATAGAAAGAAAGATCCAGACAAACCATCTTCCATCTTTGTAGGAATAATTGGCAACGGTTGGTTGATCTCCGAACCCTGGGACACAATCCAAGTACAGGTGCGGACATAATCTGGCATGAATAGTGACAGATTTTTCCATATTTAATATGTATTTTTCTATCTCATCGAAGAGCCTGCTAGATCTTGAGAGTATACTAACTTGAATTTGAGTCTAGATCAAATCGAACCATTCAATCATGCCCGATTCTGAACCAACGACAGACGTCGCATGGCGATGCCCATCCCAACCCCAAACAAACCCAGACACTCGGCTTCCCTGAAGGCGGCGCACGAGCATGAGACGTCGTGTGCGGATACACTGGGCTTATCTTCTGCTCCTTCGGCTACCTCAATGCCTTTGGTGTCTATCAGAAGTATTGCCAGTCGCACCAGCTCGCGCATAGACGGACGCCATCTCGTGGATTGGATCTCTTCAGGTCTTACTCCCATTTAGTGTGTTTGAATGGCACTGATCGTCAAGGATTCTTGGTATGGAGGATTTGAAATTAATCACTGAGTATCAGAAGCCCATTGACGAGCCTGGCGTAGCTGATGCTCCGGGCCATATCCTGACAGAATCGCACTCCGATACATGACCAGAAGCAACTGGGAAAGGAAAGTCGGGCTGGCATCGCTTGGACTGGACCACGATCTCTCGTATCCGACGTTGAAAGAGCAAATGTGGAAGATGGGAAATGGCAATTCCATCGTTCTGAAGTAATTCTGCACTAGGACATCAGCAGTCTTGCGAGTCGGCATGCTCTGCCAGGTCTGTTCTAAAGACGAAGTAGATGAAGGGATCTGGGCCTTGATCACTTTCCCCATTGCTTTTGATCTCTTAAGGAGGTCGTTTGTCTCTGGAAAAGCGGCCTCGTCGTGGAGGGGATCAGCTTCATTGCTAGTCTACTTGACACCGCAGCACACAGTATATTGTACTGATACAGGATTAGCAGATGTCAATCATACGGAGAGAAGACAAACCTGGGCAAAAGTAGTCATCCATTTGCTCATACCCTGCAAACGGCCTTTTGTATAAGTACCTTTTATATGTACTGGATCATCCTGCACTGGCCTCGAGATAGGCGCAGGTAGTGGAATATAAGGTCTCTCGGTGGTAGTTCAAGGTTCTTTCCGGTCGCATTTGAGCTTTCGTCGACGAAATTCAAGACAGGACAGTGTCGGACGTGATCTTCTGGGTTTGGTGGCATTCATTGTGATTTTGCGATGGCATCATGATGGTTGAGGATGGAGTTGTGGTGGTGAGTCTTTGTCGGAGCGGACATGTCGGAGATGGCGGATATAACAGAGAGAATGTCAATTGATACAATTGATGCTATATTATTATTATATATTATACTGTACTATGTTGTATAATAGTTATCTTATAGTATTATGGATATACTATATGTATAACATAATTGGAACAATGCTGAAGAATCAAATGCAGCAGATTGACTACTGCACTCGATCGTGTTTCAGGCAAGATTATTATTATTATTATTATTATAATTATATTTCAATGTCTTGATGTCTCTGATATTACTATTTCTGTGCCCGAAATGAAGGCAAAAGTGGATTGATGGATGCCCAATGATTGCCCACTTGGACTCTGTTGGTCACGTTGGATATTATTCCAGTGATGAAGTATTCATTCTGTATTGTTAAATTGTTATCGACTGATATATTGAGTGTAACTGATAAATTCATTTAATTCATAAAATTCCGGAGACATGATGTCATGAATATAGCCTGGTGGATCAAACCAAGTGAGACGCGGCAATTCGGAACAGCAGAAGACAATAATAATCATGGCTGGGAATCGTCAAAGTGAGGCAGAAGTGGAGCAGAAGCAACACCATCCCAGCTGAAAAGAAGAAAAGAAGAAAAAGAAAAGAAGCCATTGAAGGCCAGCAACGGCGTCCCTCCGAATGGCGGGCGGTTTCGATTAGGTTTCTGGATGATCTTCGCGTCGTCCATTTCTTTTCTTCTTTTTCTTCTTTCGATCCATGGTTGAGGCTATATAAGATCCATTCTTTATGTGTTGATATATCGACCCCTAACTACACCTCCTCTCAACTTCAAACATCCATCAAACAAGAGATCCAAATTCTCCTCGCTATAGCATCCTGCTCTATCCTCTCCGTCTCCTATATTAATCCCATTCCTCGAGCAGAAAAAAGCAAAGCAGTCCCCGCCGTTGCGTCATTCCCACAATAATCCTCATCGCAAATCCCCCTCGTCTTCAGGATTTATCAGCTTTTATCTATCTTCATTTATCTCCTTCAACTGTACCTCCATCCTCATCTTCGTCTTTTTCTTCATCTTCTTCATCTTCTTCCAGTTAGCTATTACTCAGCTGTTGGGCGGATCGTCCACTTCTTCCCCTCCGACGATCCCCTCAATTCCTCCTCTTCGCTTCTATTTCTCTTTCTTTCTTTTGCCCCTCAACAACATTCCAATTTCTCTCTGCTGGCAGAACCCCCACCTGACCTCCTCTTTTTTTTCTTTCTCCTCATCTTATCTTTTTCCTCTTTCTTCCTCTCTGATCTCACCTCTTCGACTCTCCACTACGCCAACTCGTATTTGTTCATCGCCACCGCAACCTTTTTCCCACAAATCCGACACCTGCACCCCCTCCTGTATACACAAATCTCCGATATACATTGACCCTGCATCTGCAAGGACCGTCTGCGAGGCTCGTCATGGATCCTTCTGCGCGTTATCGGCCCATGTCGCCTGCCGGCCGTATGATCGATCCGATGCGCGCCTCCACCGGTACAATGCAGCTGAGCTCATACGATCCTTACGAACCCCCCGCACCTCGATACGCATACAATTACAGCGGTTATCCCCCTGATGTGCCCTACCACGCACCCTACGATCCGCGATTGCACCGTGAATCCACCCTCGAAGCTCGTCCCATCGCGTCCAAGGCCTACCGAGACCACGGCCATCCGAAATTGAGAACCGAGTATGCCGTCCGTCCGAGACAGCGAAGCAATACGGCGTCGGCGGCTGATATTCCCCACTCGCCGTTGAGAGTTGCCATCCCCTCCTCGCCGTTGAGCAGACAGCCTCCCATCATCAGCTCGAGCTATGATCGACCTACAAGTCCACTGCCTGCGGATGAGCGGTATATGGTGCCAGCTTCGTCTCGGCACGGTCGGGCCCATCGCCGGCTCTATAGTAACGACTATTCCAGTGATACTGGACGATTGGGCCACAACGATAAAGCGATGGTAAAGTCGAGGGTGGACCCTGGCGCATACCGGGCGTACGAAGCCAGACATCCGCCGCGATACCCACACAACGCTCGGAAGGGAGAGGATATTGATGACTACGATGCATACTCTTATACGAACCCTAGAGAGCAGTTTGAAAAGGATTCTGCCGCCAGGATGAGCTACGATAGGGGTGTCCACAGACGGGAAAGACCGTTGAGTATGACGGGCATTGAAGACATCCCTCATTTAATGGCCAAGAAAGAACCTCGGACTCTTGGGCCACCTCCCTCTTCTAGAGGGTTTGATAAGCTCGAACGTGAGGCAAGAGTGAGAAGCTCCACTCTCAATTCCGGGGACAGTGACGCCTCTCGTGACTTTGCGAGGTCCCGCCGACGGTCCCGACAGCGGACTCCAATTGCTTTACACCAAGAATCCGACGACGGATATTCCTCTCTTACATATGACCTTAATGACAGTCGCCAGCACCGCCGGCGACGACGACCCCGACCCGAGGATGAGATGGGTCGACAACCTCACGACGACCGAGCGCTGAGAAAGATTACCGCTGGTGAATCCGTCGCATCACGGTCCAGTGCCGGACTGGGTACAGCTGGTCTGGGCTACTCGGATGACTTTGATTACGAGCTTTCTCCGCGATCCGATCGTCACAGACCTCGCGCACCGGGCTATGATGAGCACAGGCATCACAACCGATCGAGCAGACCTTCGAGACGGCGAGTGGAAAGCGACTCGGATGCATACACATCAGACGAGGACCTCAAGGACTACCGCCGGGAGCCAGCAGCTCCAAAGGCTCCTGGGTCTGACTCTTCTGCAGGAAGCGGCAAAGATCAATCACAACATCTGACAGTAGCTAGGCCACGGAGACGGTCAAAATCTCGGCCTCGGATTCTCGAGGCTTCACCTACCCAAGAACCAGGCTCGGGCAGCAGCCAGGAGGACCTCAAAACGAGCGTGACCGTGGATCCGACACCGACAAAGGAACTCGAGGCACCACCACCCAGGGGGATTCTGAAGCCTCCCCGGGAAAAGTTCCCCGAAGAACCCAATCCGGTGAGAGAAGGCGTTGCACCTCTGAAAGACGCGCACAAAAAGGGAATTCCGCCAGGAGCACGATGGACCAAGGTCGATCGGCGGCTGGTCAACCCGGCGGCACTGGAAGCATCGAACGAACGGTTTGAGGAACGGTCCGAGTATGTGATAGTGTTGCGGGTGTTGACCAAGGAGGAAATCCAAGCGTTCGCTGTTAAAACGCAGGAGATTCGAGGTAAGGACGAGAGAGGTCTTCTGACAGATGATGGAGACTGACAGCAGCCAGATGCCCGTCAGCAAGAGTACCTGCGGGATCGACGTCGACGCCGAGAAGAGGACCGACGCCACGGGCGGCGGGTGGATGATTTTTCGAGCGATGACGAGGAAGAGGAGGAGGAAGCACCACGGGCGATCGAAGCGCCACCGAGTCAGGGATGAATGTTTGCTTAGTTGTTTGTCAGGTGTCAAGTGCCAGGTGTTTTTGCTTTTGTATTAGACATGATAAGACTAGACTCATACAGCATAGTCCCATTCGGGGGACTGAATTTGGCGGAAATGACTCGACAAAGAAAGCAAGCTGTACAAGGTATCACAGATGCTTAGGTACGCACATGCAGCGTCACCAATAGTGGACGATAGCACGGCGGTCATTTAGGATTCTCGTAGCATTCGACGGAACATTGATGATTGGATGGGCGATGACATACAGAATGTCGTACGAGGTGACATTCATTCGAATACGATCAGCCTGTCCAACCTGACAGTTAACTGTCCTGTCATCTGTCATTGTTGGAGTAGAAGATTGTCACATGGTACGGCCGAATATATGGAAATCTCTCCATAATCTACTTGAAATTGAATGTAACCTATACAATCTCAGATATAATCCTTGAAACATGAGGCCACATCCAAGTTACATTACCAAAATACCTCAACCTCCATCTAAAGATAAACAGGAATAATGACCTGCCTAATACACACACTCCGTCTGTCCATCAATATGAAAAAAAAATAAAATAATATTCAAAAAAAGGAAAACGAAAATGAATCATGTCATGTGCACTGTTCTTCTGTTTAGAACAACGCCACACTCGAACTTGCGGGATTTTGTTGCTGACGGATTCGGTCTGGCCATTAGCGGGTCTACCTACTACTTACTCCGTAGGTACTGTCTATATGTATGCACGGAGAAATAATGCACAGTATGATTGTGATTATCACATACTGAGTAAGAAACAGGAAAAATGAGGGGGATGGATGAGATAAACTCATGAACTGTGCTATTCAACTCTAAGCAGGGAATCGACGGGAAGGCTGGGGGGGTAACCCTGCCCTGTCATGGTCTTTCTTTCATACATATTCTCCAGTAAGTTAGATTCGTATACACTTATGGAGAAGGTGGTGAGGGGAAAGGCAAACGTTGCCTTTGCTCTGCTGCCTTCCTCTCTGCGTTAGTGAGTAGCAAACAATTATGACGACAGACATCGGGTCATCGGCATGAATATCAATAATATGGATATTAAACAAATACTTGGTTAATAAATAAGTGATAAATGAAATGCCTAGCTACGGACACTACGGGACTAGGAGGAGCTACATGGTACATACATTAGTTTCTGAGGTCAAAGCCCTTTGCCCTGCCAGACAGAGTACGAAGGAGGAGGAGGGAGGATGATGATACTTCTTCACAATGCCTTATAGACAGTAGACACTCGGGATAATTAGAAGAGAAGCTTTTTACTGCTCACATTTCCAGTCGGTGAATTATATATTATACTTTCGTCCACGTTCAACCTTAACATCCATCCTATCCTGATAAATAACTAGTAGAGGATACCTGGAATCCACATGGCCCGATAATCACCCGTTGAGAGCACGGACACAGGACATGATGGGTTATATTTATCCTTGCGATGATAGACAAACCATGGTGTGAGTGTTTTGAATCTCATTTCGCATGGTTGGAATTATCCCCAACTCTCGGTACTTTGTTGCGGGTGGTGGGGCCGGTAGTGTTAGGGCTCAGATCACATGTTCTCTATAGTGAGTGTACTGTGTAGGAGACACGGAGGAAATAGCAAAAGAATGTTATTACCTATTTATTAATATCAGCAGTCACATCGCCATAGCTCAGATGATTGGCAGATCAACCTGGAGACAGCCGGGCATTTTGTTGGACTCCACCAGAGCAAAAACCAGGCAGAACTCCATACTCCATCTCGGCATCTCCATCCTGATCCCATCGTCTCATCTCATCTCGCCTTAAGCTAAGCTAGCCATACCCTACCCGTCGGAGTATTCCGTCTTAAATAGCCTAACACACAGCTTGAATGTTTGGTCCGGCCTACGGAGTAGTGTTCCAAACTTCCCTTTTCGATTGACACTGGCCCGTGTGTTTCTGATCTGTGGAGAAAAAAAAAAAAAAAAAAAGATGGAAATCAGTAATCACCTCAGCTATTTTTGCGATTGCTGATGATTGGGTGGATGGGTCATGTCAGCCTGTAAGGTAGGTATTTCCAGACTCCGAAAACCGTTGGTTGGTTTTCTGGGCTGCTGTCGGGGAGCTGTTAGTTGGCATGGATGGATCTAATTTCACTAGGATTGATGGAGCCCCTTAATCGATATGTTATGGTCAGGGCGTTATCCATCTACATAGCCAGTATTGACAAATACATCCAATACTACTCGATTACGGAACAGTCAATAGTAAGAAGAGACTCAAGTAGAAGAGAAATCCTGCCAAGAGCCAAGGCAAGACAACAAGACACTGTGATAGGCGCATTTGCTTATTATAATCAACATCTCGTCTGTAGGCAAGAAAAGTTAGCGCGGGGTGGATATGGCATTCTGCTCTGGTTGGTGTGGTGCCATTCGCTGTGGCCTAATGATAACAGTGGAGTGGTGCGGGGCTGGTCTGGACTCGTAGGATCATGAGCACTTAGTATTCAGAGTACTATTGTAGGTAGAGAGTATTGTAGAGAAGATAGTATTGTTACTTGCTACTTGGTAGATACTGAGATCAAACCGGGCACTACAATTGATGTGCATGACACCCCATGCCGTCGATCACCACCTAAACAATCCTAGTCCAGGCAGACAGCGTCAACTGTTGAGAAGAAAAAAAAAAAAAAGAAATATCAACCCTGGACAATGTGGCGTTGATGATTTATTTCCTCGACTCGAAGTTGCATGTCAACTGCATATTCTAATTTCCGTGACTCGAACAACATAACGATTACATGACTGGAAGGGAAATGTTTGCCCTGTTCATGCCATGTTACTCTCTGAACCTTTGGTGGTCATTGTTTGGTTCGCACAAAAGTCAATCCTGTAATGACGTACGGTCTTTGTTTGATCGCCAAAGTTACTTGGCTTGGTCAAAGAGATATGTGCAACTGTATTCCACCGATGATGTTGCGATGATGCTCTATCGAAGCCGATCCGAAAGCGAGGGAGATTTGGTTGATCCGCCCAGGGGTTCTCTCTTTCTGTCTCTCTGGCTGGCTTTGTTCGGGATTGTTGGCTCCCTCCCCGTGCTTCGGAGTATACTGTGTACCTACAGTAGTATCTGTCCACGGAAACTGTCGTACATTATTATTATTCTGTACAAACGACAGACTACACTCCATCAACCCAAGTCGGAGCACGAACCCCCGATGTGATGGATTAGTACTCAGGTACGGTAAATAATACTGATAATACAGTACTGGGTTACATACTCCGCGTCAATCGTTCGCCAAAGCTTCGCCCGCCACCCGCCCCTCCCATCCTGTCACATCCATCGAAGTTAGGGTAGAACCATCGAACCGTTATGGAATGACCGGACACGAACAAAAAAAAAAAAAAAAAAAAAAAAAGTAAACATTCGTAAATTCTAAATCCGAGCATTCCTAAATCCTAAATACGAAATCTAAAACCCCCCCAAACTCTCTCCCAAGACACCAAGACAAAAAGAAAGGAAAAAAAGAACGAGGGGGGTGGGGCCGGAGACGGCAAGCTACCGGGGGGATACGGAACTATGGAGACCAACGATGAGCCGGTCTTGAGCACCCTGCATCGATCACAACGCCTTTTGCCAATGGCTGCGAGTGTGAGCACGCCACACACACATGGCCAGATATTTTGCTATTTATTTTATTCATATATTATTTACTTATTATGCTGCGATTACGACGACAGACCACCAACTGCCGCTAAGCCGGATTCTGGAAAGTCCGGTCTCAGTTCTCTCCATTCTCCTTATTCGGTTATTCCTGACTGGTTGGTTGCTTTAGTTCTGGTTGAGTTGATTGTGATTGAGACATCTTTATCTCTGGAGTCTGTAGTCTGGAGTCCGTACCTGCCTTGTCAGTGCTATGGTGGGCTAGAACTGTGCTGAGGCCATATGTGGAGGACGGGACCTCCACATTTAGTCTCTATTCAGCTACCATGTACTTCCGTACACACCAGATACATATTAGAGTATCTCTGTACTCGTAGAATATGACACTGATATTATCCCGTGACGGATCTTCACTCACATGGCCCGAAGCACGAGGTGCTGGATGATAGATAGAAAAAAAAAGAAAAAGAAAAAAAGAAAAAAAGCAGCATCTGAATGTCTTGTATGCACGTTTTTGTTACAAAACAAAAAAGCATAAAAAATGACTCGACCGACGGAGGGCACCGCTTTTATCGATTGCAACCGCCAAGATCCACTAGGCCGGCCAAACTACGGCCCTGATTGCACCGAGCAGGTGGAGCCGCCCGATAGGCCCCGGTGGTCTCGAGGGAAGCGGGAGTCAAACTAGAATATACTTTCTTTTTTGATTTTTGATTTTTTGTTTTCTGATTTATTTTCTGATTTATTTATTCATTTATTATTATTTATTACTCCGACAAATGTACTTTTACTTAGTGTGCTGCGGCAGCTCCAGTTATGAAATTTATGTACTCACTCTGTACTGTACTCTAGCCGAGAGGTTTAAATGCTTCTCGTTCATATTGCTACAGTATTCATTCTACCTACAGATGCAGATTTAGTCGCCGGGAAGCAGCAGCCACTAGACCAGGGAGCCCGTGATTGATCAGCCACTTTCTGTCTGGGGTTACACGACGACATTATTCCAGATACTTGCCTAGGTACCTCCTACATACAGTGTACTCAGTACTGTATTCACAGTACAGTATTCGGATGGGCGCCGTTAGGGTGTTTCGAGTTTATTTAGACCGGGGCCGAGGAGGGGGTGGATTTGACTTTTGGACAGGGGCAGCGCGACTGGCTAGTGTCGACGAAGAGGAGCTAAAAGACCAGCCACTAGATGAGGGCGAGTGGGGAACCAAAGAGGAAAAAAAAAAGGCAGCGGTCCAATGGCTCGGTGTGTGGCGCCAGTGGAAACAGTGGAAACAACCTAGGCTGATGGCAGCAAGTCAGATCGATGGAGACTCCACGTACCGGAATGTAACCAGATCAGTTGCGAGAGACAGGCAAAAAGAAAAAGAAAGTGTAAGGAACGGAAAACAAACCTAGATGGGAAGACCAAGAAAGATAACTGAACTACGCCTATTTCGAACTCCGTCGGTTACTATATCTAGTATGGTATAGGTCGAGCAGGACTGACGATCTTTTCGATATAGGTCCATGCACACCAAGTGGAGGCAGGCAGGCTGTCAGGGCGCGGCTTTGGTTCGTGCGAATGATATGGAGGACTACTTGATGGAGGATTGGGATTTTCTGAGACACATCCAACTGACAAGACGACAGGTAGAAAGTCGAGAAACCGTAGAAAATGATGGATAATGCTCGTGTGAGTGAAACTGGTGGTACCTGAATTTGGTCTCACTCTGCAAGATCCTAATTTCTCACCAGCGTCAAAAAAATAAAATAATAAAATAAAATATGAGAAAAAAAAAAAAAAAAAGGAGACTAAGGAATTGAAGCTGCTGTCTGCCAATCTTCATTATTCCAGGCCATCCGTTCTAACTAGCGGCGCAAATAAAGACCCCGTTCGAGGCCTTGACGCCGTTGTCGAGTTATGCCCAACTCCGATCTGGCTGGGAAATTCTGGTCTAGTCAGAACATTGTCATCTCCACTGCATTCTTTGTTTCTTTTTCGACTCTTTGCCCAACCTCGCGGGCCAATCAGAGCCCCTCTGCGTCTCTGCTTCTGTGCTTCTCTTCTATCGATATCGATCAATCTCCGAGAATACGCTCAAGGCCCGCAGTTTGCTTCGGTTAATCCTGTCATCCGCATCTTAATATCCCTATTATTATTTTGATTATTTGGTGATTCTTATTTCCCTCCTTCCTTTCCACGCACCGTCTCTGCAAGCTGCAAATCATCCTGCTTCCCCTCCTCTCCTCCTCTTCTTCCCCCCCCATCCATCTCGGCTACAACCGTCGAGCTTCTTTCCGGAGCCCTGATTGAATCTGGTCGAGTCTTTTCCTCTTCCTGCAGTCGCGTCTTTTTTTCTTTTTTTCTGAAAAATCCCTCTTTTCTTTTTTATTTTTGTTTTTATTCTTATTATTTTTCGCCCTCTCTCTCTCTCTTTCTTCCTCTCCTGCATCCATCCTGGTCGATATTACACCACTTTCCCGCTAGTTACAAGCTCATCCTGATATCCCCACCAGTCACTGAATCCCTCTGACGCCTGTCCTGCCCTCCTTCGCTCTTCTTCCAGTTCTTCATCCCGTCCATTTTCTTCTGAAGGATCGTCCTTAATTTTTCCCTTCTCCATTACCTATTGTCGTTATTTTGTTTATTATTATCTCCATTATTTCCATTATTATTTCGCTGCTTATTGATCATTACTGCCTGAAGGATGGGTCTGCCGTGCAGCTAAATAACTACCCTGGACCCTCCACATTGCACTGGCACTCGCATCGCACCGTTCGAGCCCGTCCGAATCTCCCCTCCCACTCACAGCCATCCCATCTTCTGCCCCCCAGTCCCAGTCCCAGTCCCAGCCCAGGCCAGCAGCCACTGCCGTTGTCTGTCCTTCAGCCTCTCTCTTAGCCTCAACTCTGTCGACTCTATCTCTGTCGCCCTCGAGCCCTACTCTACTTACCTCTCTACCCTCTCTCTACAATTCCTGCGCATTCTCTGGACAGCTCTCGACAGCCCGTCAGTCGAACGCACTGAACGAGCATAATATCCAGCTCAACTCCGTATCGCCGCATGGTCAGTCATGACCGGCATGGTTCAGACTGACCTAGGACCTCCCACGGCGAAATACAAGGAAGAACCCGTTGACGATGTGAGTCTTTCTTTCTATATCTCCTTCATTCAATCCATCGACACATGGCTATCCCCAGAAAAGCGTGGATGTATATCAAAGCATCCTCATCCTGGAGCATCGTACAAGCATTTCCCACTTCACTTCAACCCCCGGTTTCCTTTCCCCTGCACGAATCCTTCGAGTTGACGGGAAACCCTGTCAATTGAGCCGCTGTTCCTGTCTACACGTTTTGTGCCTGGTTCATCCGGGTGAATCCATGGTTGAGCTGGTTCTATTCATGGAATACCCTACATATGGCGTCTGCTTCGTCTGAAGCTTCCTTTTGAACTGCACCTATCCTCCAGCCCATCATCTACCCCACCAGATCTTTGGAATACACCGAGAAACAAAAAAGAATCCTTAATTTGGACACATAAAGTGGTTGCCTGAGTGTGTAGCTCTTGCGATTGCGAAAGAGCTTTCCTGGGACTGGCTGAAATAGCCATATCTACTCCCATTCCTTCAAGCGAATACCAGCAATATTCACATAAACGCGAACGAGCTTTTCATAATTGAAAATACTCCCGTTGACAGAATGGATCGACTGGTCTGCTGCTCTTCATGTCCGCATTATAATCCTCAATCTCATTTCTCTAATTCATGTTTCCTACTATTTCCCCTCAGACCATGTACCATAGAAATACAGTCTGGATTAAGCAGACACTGACAGTATCTTCTTCAGCTTCGACACCCTGCATCTGGACTCGCGGGTCCGCAACCCCTTACTCTTCAACACCCTAGAACCGCAAGCTTTGTTCACCCTAAGCAACATCCGGCCTCTCCCCACCAGCCTACTACAACTATCCCCTCAGGTGCATATACGCCTCACGCCCTAGGAAACAACGTCATTCACCAGACCCATTACGGACAGCCAACGCAGGAATCTGCTTATTATACGCCGCATACCGCTTCTTACGCCACCGCAAGTGCGCCTGGACATTATCCCTCGAGTGGTAAGCCAAATCTCTTCGCGATGAGCAAGATGACTGGTCTCAACAGAGTGGTTATCTCGAGAAATTATCAAATGAACAGGGCTAATTCTTTTTAGGACCACCAGAAATCATGGCGACCAGTGCCCAAATGCAGAGGCCTTACCCCCCTATTTACCATACCCCCCAGTCAAGCTCCCCAGCATCGGTAGCTTCCCAAACTCATGATCCCCACGGCCGAAGTATTTATGCACAATCCCCACAAATGACACCCCAGATATATGGATATCAACCGTATCCGTCTATGAACCCCGTGCCACCACAATATGCACCGCACCCGTCACCCCAGCAGCATCCTCTCACAACGCAGCCGTTGATGATGCCTCACCAGACGAGTGCCGCTCAAGTACACCCTATTCAGGCGCCAGCCGCCGTAATGTCCAGCCCAAGATCCGCAACACAGCAACCAACGCCAGAGCAAAGGGCGGTATTGAACCCACCCCACCCTGGAACAGCTGGCACTTCTATCGCCACAAGCAGTGTCCACCAGAGCCCATCTGTTGGGACAAGCTCCAGTGCAGCACCGGGACCAATTCCAGCCACGACCCCCCTGGTAGTCCGACAAGATAGCAACGGGGTACAGTGGATTGCTTTCGAATATTCTCGAGATCGAGTGAAGATGGAATATACCATCCGATGTGACGTTGAATCCGTCAACGTGGACACCCTAAGCCAGGAATTCAAGACGGAAAACTGTGTCTATCCTAGGGCCTGCTGCAGCAAGGATCAGTATAGAGGTAACCGACTAGTCTACGAAACCGAGTGTAATGCCGTTGGCTGGGCGCTGGCGGATCTTAACCCTGCCTTAAGAGGAAAGCGAGGGCTGATCCAACGAGCCGTTGACAGCTGGAGAAATAGCAACCAAGACCCTCGCTTACGGAGCAGGCGTGTGAGAAGAATGGCCAAGATCAACAAGCGCCAAACCGTTCCGGCACACCCAACCGCCCACATGGCCACTACTTCTCCGGTTGCCCCCGGCATTCCGGGCAATGTCATGTCCACGGGCGGCCCGCGTCCTGCGGTCGGTCCCTTGATGGGACCTCCCCAGCTGCACCATCACCATGCCCATCCTGATACAGTTACAGGCAATGAGGAAGTCAGCGGTATGTTCCACCATGTATGATGTGTTTGCTGCTTTTGCCGTTTCTTTTAAAAACAAAAATCCGTCATGGTGGGAATGTCTGATGACCCTGCATGACCCCCCGTTTTGTATAGAGCCACTAATGGCCCGGGCGTATTTGCGAAGATTGATGGAGATGTATTTCTTTTGTACTTTTATATGTCTCGGGACTGGTTTGATCTTTAGTTCTGATTTTTGTTTGTTTCTTTTTCCTTTTAACCCATACCCTATGTTGTTTGTTATGTTATTGGATACCTACCCTCCCTGCTTTCAATTGTGACATGCCCCCGAGCATTTTAGCCGTAGGCTAATTTCTATATATCTTGATATGTTATAATATAGGCGCCGCTGAATTTGCGAACGCTACTCATCGTCCATCCACCGCAGAAAGCCATCCACCACCAGGGCAGACACCAACGGATATTCGAACCGCGCAGGTCTTTCACGGATACCAGGCCTTCCCACCACCCATGGCCGCTCATGGAGATCCAAGAGGACCATCGATGCCTCCCCTCCTTCGAGACAGCGGCATAGGAGCCCTGGGACGACACCATGCCGTCGCAACATCCACGAACAGAGCCAGTGAAGCCGAGATTGACGACGACGATGAACGCAACCCAGACAACGACGACCTATTCGGGACACTCCCAGAAGGCAAACGCCGCAAGTTCATCCTCGTCGATGATACCCAGCGGGGCTGTCGTGTCCGGGTCAAGGTTATGCTCGACAATGTCGACATGAACGAGATTCCCGATTCGTATCGCATGTCTAACTCGGTATTCCCGCGGACCTACTTCCCCGTGCAAATGAAAAACCCGCCGAACCGGGTGGTTCCCGGGAAGAGATATTTCAAGGAAGAAGGAGAGATGGACGATGACGAAGAGTCCGCGACAATCGGGAGGACTATGGTTCCGGCCCCGTCGCTTGATGGAGAGAGCGAAGTGGCCGTCCCCAAGATATCAAGAGGACGGCGCAAGAAGGAGGTCTTGCTCAACGACCTCGGATACCGAATGAGCTGGAGCCAAAGCCGAGTTTTTTCAGGAAGGATGCTATTTCTGCAGCGATCTCGTGCGTACCCACCCAGAATTTCCCTCGCCCCTTGCTTGTGACATCCGCGTGCGGCATGTATTGACAGTTATTGTCATGTCTGTCCCACACCCTGGCAATGGCATGGTGTCTCACCGTACTTGGCATGGAAACTAACTTTATTTCAATAGTTGACGCGTACCGCAATAAAATGCGCAGCACAATGGTGGTGGGCGGCCAGGATGTCTCATCGATTCCCTCGCATTTTGAGACACGAGCCGGAAAGCGACGGTTCCTAGAGCGCAGAAAGCGACAGACCAGTGACTCGAACGCCTCCAAACGCAGTGCCGAAGAAGTCGAAGCTTGATTTGATGAATCTCCCTTTCTTCTTTTTTTGTTTCTTTTATCTTATGTCTTTTATGTTCGACGTTTGACGTTCTACTTTATGGGTTGATGATTTATGTTTAAGCTATGAGAATACAGACGTGTAATCTAATAGAGATGTGAGATGTGACGAAGAAACAGGAGATTATGTGAAGGATGATTTGAAACGGACGGAAAAGAGAAAAACGACGCAAAAAAAACACTGACGGAAATGGTGTTGGTGGATTTGGGTTATTTTTTTTTCTTTGTCTCTTTTATTATGTGACTTTTTTATTTTTATTTTCTTTGTTCGATACGACCTGATGATTACGCCAGCTGAGAAATCATGACGAATGGATGAATGAAGAATGAAACGAATGCTTGTCTTTTCTTGTCTTTCTTTCCTGTTTATGGATTTGTATTTACTTATTCGATGTGTGTGATACTTTTTCGTCTCGAATACTTGATATATCAAAAGTGGCATCCAAGTCTAGAGATAAGGGAATCCTACAGTTGCATTACATTTACAGAATACAGAATGCATTATCTCGAATAATAAGCAGCGACATACAATAACTCTGTCTGCAGATATAATTAGAACAACTACGCAATGTGACTTGCCTATTCGGGAACTGCCGCGCGCAGTGGCCGCTTCCCAATACGGCAACCAACGGGTATTCCGGTCGCATATCAAGATCCACCGATTTTCAGGGTCCATCACTTTATCTCGCTGTACAGAGATGAATTACTATTACAGTTGCAACTACTGGTGAAGGAATAGGAGTGGGAAGATGGATGAAATCAGCCAGGATGAAAGCATCCTTTCTGTCATTGTGACAGGTATCCAGTGTGGGGGTGATCCGCATCCAGGGTCGACAAGCACCACCACGGCGTCTGAGCGTTCAGCGTTCCAGTATACAGTACTGAATGTCTCTGACTACTGCAGTAGAAAGTATCGAGTAAAGTCAAACAAGCAAATCAGCTGATCGCACATTTCTTGTCTGAAATAAGACTTTTTTGCCTCGATCGCATCCAGTTATGTCGTGGTATTGCCATTGTCCAGTCCCCAGTCCTCGCGTTGTCCGGGCCACAGCCGCCGTCAATCCCTCCAACTACACCGCATGCAGGCAGCTTCAACTGCCCCTCTCGCCTTCACTTTCAGCGGTAGTTTTTTTTCTTTTTCTTTTTTCATCTTTCTCTGCTAGTTTATTTTCTCTTCTATCTTCATTTCTCCTTTCTCTCCTCCTTTCCCCTTCGATTCCCTCCTACGCTTTCCTGCGCACCCAGTACATACCATTCTCTCTTGGCTGTCGCTGATCGACAATCACTGGTTTGATTGTTGATCCTACGGAGAAAGGATTCCTTGCTGCTGACTGTCTGACTGTCTGTCTGTCCACAGTTGGTCCTTCATTTCTTCATTTCTGTCATCCTCACAAGATTTAAAAAAAGACTCAGAATAGAACCACCGAATCTGAATCAACTCGAACCACGGTTCGAGGGTTTCTGACTTGCCCGCGGATTTCATTCTCGCCCGCGTTTCAAGGAACAAAAGTCAGTGCCTGGACCGGACTTGTCGTTAATAAGGGTCCGTTTCGAATGAGGGCTTTTTGATTTCTTTCTTTCTTCTTTCGTCTATTTCTCTTCGTCGCTTGGCTTTCTTCACTTCCGTTCTAGACAACCCCCGCTATCGCTACAAGACAGTAAGACTATACGAACAAAGCCATGTCCGGTGGCAACCGGGTTTTCAGTTTTAACCCCGGCGACGACGGGAATGGAGTAGCTGAGAATCGACCCATCTCGCCCATTCCATCATCTGGTGGCGAACACAACCCAGCCCGACAGACTCAATACAGCGATGTCTCGCCGGTTTCTGAATCGCCGCCTCACCACTTCGAAGGTTTAGACTCTTTCTCACAATCGTATGGTGATCGATCGCGCACAGCCATGACGGCCACTCCGGGCGTGGATGATCTGGGCCCAGCAGCGGCGGGAGGTGGAATTGGTGGAATCGCCCTGGGTATCGCGAATAACCATGACCGTCAGAGTGGAATCGAGGCTTTTCGGGGCACGGATGGGAATGGCGATGGGTATGTTGGTCCTCCGGAACGAGGGTTTAATACCACCGGATCGGATACGCCGTATATTCCTACACCACCGGCTCGGGGGGTAGCGTTCGCAGGGAGTACGGATACACTCAGGCCGAGAGATTCTTACGGTTCGAATGTCCCTCTGGGAGCCGCGGGTGCTCCCGCGGGTCAGGGAAGTCCTGGACAGCTTGGGGCGTTGAATCCTTCCCAGCACAATCTGTTGGAGCAGTCCGGGGATCCGTATCAGGGTGTTGGGCCTTTGAATGCCGGTCCATATCAGCGACAGTCTGCTTATGGGTCTGGAGATTATCCTGTTGATATCAATCCGGACGAAATCGCCGATGATGGGGATGACGGGTTCCACCCCGCCCCAGCGGATACTCGCAGATCGCAGGCGGTTCCGGCCGCGGCAGCTGGAGGAGCTGCCACTGGGGGTATTCTGGGAGGATTGGCAGGTTTGTTCAAGGGGAAGAAGTCTGCTGCTGCCGCTGCTGGTGACAGTACATCTTATAACCCAGTCCCAGGTGCAGGTTTGGAGGCCGGTGAAAAGAGTCGATGGGCACAACCGACAGCAAGTGCGGGGAGCAAGAAGCGAGCTTTGATCGTGGGACTGATTCTCGGGTTCATCGTTGTTGGGGCTATTGTTGGAGGTGCTGTTGGTGGTATTCTGGGTCACAAAGAGAACGAAAAGCCGGAAAAAACGTCATCTGCAACGGAAGACTCGGATTCTAACGGCGACCTCAACAAGAATTCCAAGGAAATCAAGGATTTGATGAACAACAAGGAATTGCACAAGGTGTTTCCCGGTGTCGACTATACCCCGTGGGGTGTCCAGTATCCGCTGTGTCTCAAGTACCCGCCATCTCAAAATAACGTCACTCGTGATATGGCCGTGCTTTCTCAATTGACCAATACCGTTCGACTTTATGGTACCGACTGCAACCAGACTGAAATGGTTCTCCATGCTATTGACCGGCTGGAACTGACAGACATGAAACTCTGGCTGGGAGTGTGGATTGACACCAACAAGACTACGACAGAGCGACAAATCAACAAGCTGTACGACATCTTGGACAACTCCAATGACACTTCCATCTTCAAGGGCGCCATCGTTGGTAATGAAGCACTCTTCCGCGCCGGCCCTGACACTTCTACCGCCAAGAAGACCTTGATCAGCTACATGCAAGACGTCAAAGACCACTTCAAGAGCAAAAGCATTGATCTGCCCGTGGCCACGTCTGATCTAGGAGACAACTGGGACCAGGAACTCGTCAAGGAAGCCGATCTGGTCATGTCGAACGTGCATCCGTTCTTCGCGGGTGTTAGCGTGGACCTTGGAGCCAGCTGGACCTGGGATTTCTGGCAAGAACACGATGTCAAGTTGACACAGGGAACGAACAAGAAGCAGGTCATTTCCGAAGTAGGATGGCCCAGTTCTGGAGGAAATGACTGTGGATCTGGCAACAAGTGCCCGGATAAAACCTCAGGGTCTGTGGCTGGCATTGATGAGATGAACCAATTCATGTCGGACTGGATTTGTCAGGCGTTGGACAATGGCACTGATTACTTCTGGTATGTTTATCTATCATCTCTTCTAGTGGATGGTCTAACAATGAACAGGTTCGAAGCGTTCGATGAACCATGGAAGGTCCAATTCAACACCGAAGACCAAAATTGGGAAGACAAATGGGGTCTCATGGACGCAGACCGCAAGGTGAAGCCCGGCCTCAAAATCCCCGACTGCGGGGGCAAACCGATCTGATGGGTGGATATTCTACCTGGATTGACAGATCTTTCTTTTCTTTCCTGTGAACAATTAATGATGGATGATTTTCAATGTATAAACGCGCAAAACAGCGTGCTGATGTGATGGGTCAGGGCGTGTCAATGGTTTCTGATTGATTCTTTCGGTGTTTGATTCTGTATTCTAGTGAGTTTGGGAGACTTGCTTTTCCTTTTTTTTTTTTTTTTTTTTCTTTTCGCATTGCTCTTTTTATGCTTAATTGCATGTGTGTATATAGCGTGGGGCCTTCTTTCAAGGATGTTTATGGTTCGTTACGTGTTGGACATGGCTATTAAAATGTGACTTTGTTTCTGCAGATATGCAAATCATTCCATTCCTTGTATACTCCAACCCATGCAATATATATCCATCCGTATACTCATATTGATATTCACGTCTACCCATGATAAACCCTCATCTCCCAAAAGGCATGTTCCAGCAGCTCAAACACAGGTACCCGTTTCGACTCGGTCTCCGCACAAAACCGATTCAACACCTCGGACTCGGTATCCTCGAGCGGACCACCGAAGAGCAGACGAGGCCGATGTTGAAGTAATTGTTCGAGATGCGATCGTTCTGCGCCGGGGCAGTAGAGGAAGGAATGTGGGGAGACGAGGTCGAAGGCGGCGGGGTGATCGAGGACGGAGACGCCGAGGGAGGAGAGAAGAGATTTGTCGAGGGTGTTGAATACGGGGTCTTGGGCGTAGATTGGGATTTCTTATAAATTAGTTGATGGTTTCATCAGTATTTCAAATGAAGGAAGACACCTACCTTTATCTATTAGATCTATAGTTGTCGTCAATGCAGCGAGTTGGTACATGGAGACACTTCTCCGATCGACCCAACCCCCGCGAAGAAACCCACTGGGACTTCCGAGTCCAATGCAGATGATATTCTTCACCTCAATTGCCTTTTTATCATCGTCATCATCATCCACAGACGCAGAGAGAGCAGCCTGCACCGTCTCCCTCAGCACGCGACACGTCGCCGACCCGATCCATTTCTCGCGATACGTCTCGAATTGCGCCGTGAGATTTTCCAGGTTCAAGTTGCGCGGTGCTTCGGCGGGGACGAGGAAGCGCTGTTTATCTTCATCTTGGGCATTCGCATTTGAATCCTCTGTGGCAGGTTTTCGCTGCTGGCGACGGGCATTCTTCCCTTTGTGGGTGGTGGTGACGTGAGTCCAGCCGTCGTCGGAGGTGACTTCGAGGCGCTTGGAGATGGTGTTCTTGTTCTTGCTTTTGGTGCGGGCGCTGCTGTGGGGCATGGTTGATTTGATCTGTGCTGTAGCTTGCTGTAGGTGTGGTGTAGGATTTAGTGTGGTGTGGTGTAGCTGTAGCTGTCGGATGTGAGGTACTTTGTGTGGCGCTTGGAGGTGCAGGTTATGTATGTCTCTGTATGTGATGGAGTTGAATGGGAATTGTGGTTGTCATTTTGGTGGATAGAATTGATTTTAGAATTGGGGAAGTGGGGGAGTTGAGTTGGAGTCAAAGTGGTTCTGCCAATACACTGCCATGGGATATAATTGTATGATTGTAGGTTTATTCTATTCTATATATTCTGTACGAGAGAATGTCTATGTGAGGCTATAACTGTATAGCAGTTTCTATCCAATAAAGAAGAATCAAAAACACAGGTCACATGGAACTGCTAAGCATTTTGCCAGCGTTAAGCATTGGTCGACAATCACCACCAAACCAAAAAGACATCCAACATCTCCTCTTCTTCCATAAGTCCAAAATTCATCCAAATCATCAAAATCATCCAGAGTATCCACATCACACTGATCACCCACTTGCTGCACTCACAACGCATCTCTAACCGCCCTGCACCCTCCCCCGTGTGATGTCTCCTCCTTTAGCGCCCGATCGGGCGCTTCCACCACTTCCTCTCCGCGAATGAATGGCCTCATCCTGCCCTTGGCCAACGTGATGTCTCTTGCAGTCCGCACATCTTCTTCCCAGTCTGTTCGTGCGGGCCTCATCACATCCTCCGTTCTGCCTCTTCTCACTCGTCCGACCATGGCCTGCCATTCCCCGCCCCGGCGTGTAGATGCTCGTCCTGTCCTTGGACGTTCCCCCTCAAAAAGACTCGCCAATCCTCCCGTCTCTTTTTTTTAATTCTCCCCCTCCTCCCGGATTGCCGCTGGAAGCTTGTCATGGGCGATGATCTTTTTGGGTAAATGCGGAATGGTTTGCTGTTGATACTTTGATCTGAAGTCTGAACCTTTTTCGAACACTTTTTTAAAACTCGAGACGTTTGAGAATAAGTCTTGGTGAAGCTTGGTTTTCTTCCTTTGCTTTTCTTTGCTTCTTCTCTTTTTCGTCTTTTAATCAAATCACAATGGAGTTCGTCCAAAAGTCGATATCGCGATGGTCGGCCATCGTCACTATCCTCTGCGTGGCTCTGGCCAACGCTCACAGTGTCATCGTATACCCAGGATACAGAGGAAACAATCTACATACCAACGGTACCGTTGAAGATGCAAATGGCTTGGGTGCAGCATACTTTAACAACTCGCTGATCTACCCTTACGGCATGGAGTGGATTTATCCATGTAAGACATCACAGCCAAAGACAATCAAGTCGATTCTTTCCATGGCTAATACAATCCTCAACAGGTGGTGGCATGCCTACTACAACAAACCGAACCAAATGGCCTACCACCGGAGGCGCTGTCTCAGTTCAACCTGGCTGGTTCCCAGGTCACTCCAGCGCCCTCATCTACATCAACCTGGGTCTGGGAACTGTGCCTCCGAACATGAGCCATCCCATGGTTAAGCCCTTTCAGATCGTCGGTCCTACCAATAACCCTTACCCGGGTACCTTTTGTCTGCCCCAGGTCCCGCTGCCAGCCGATATTTCTGTTAAGGCGGGTGACAATGCCACTATCCAGGTCGTTGAGACCGCTCAGCACGGTGCTGCTTTGTATAATGTATGTTCTGTCTAGCTCTTCTTTATCTCTCTGCTTTCGGTAAGCTAATGTGTATGCGTGCAGTGTGTGGATATCACATTCGCCGATCCCCAAGACCCCGAACTCCAAGAAGTTACCCGCGATAACTGCTTCAACTCGTCGGATATTTCATTCGACTTGATTGTAACTACCTCCGCGCTGACGTCCGACGCAGCTGTGCTGCCATCATTCGGACTGGCCAGTTTGATCTTGGCGGTGGTGGTAATGGGTGTACTGATGTCTTAGATACCTTTTCTGTTTTCTGTTTTTGCCTTTAGTTTCTTTTTTGCTATCCAGTACTATACATACCCCACGAGTTACTGCATGATATCTTTGATTCGTCCATCTGACCCCGTTTATACTATGATTTGATCTATTATGAAAACTGAAAACCGAAATGACTCTGGACGTCGTGGATTTCATTCTCTTGTCTTGATGACAAACATATATACCTATCTACCTATCTATCTACCTAATCTGGCGCTACGCTACTATCTCTTCGATGATTAACTGAATCAAAATCAATCAAGCCATAAAGTCGAGTATATCAAACTACGATCCATCCTTAGTTAATACCCTTCACCAACTCCAGAATAACCTCAACCACAACCTCCGGACTCTCCTGCGGAGTCCAATGTCCAGCCCCATCAACCAACCTCACCACCCGAAGATCACTACAGACCTCCCCCGCCATCATCTTCTCCAACGCCCCGGGTTCCTGATAATTGCCCCAATCCTGCTTCCCGGAAACAAACGCACACGGTACCTCGATCTTCTTCCCCGCAAACGTATCGTAGTCCCGCATGTGCCGTCCCCCAGCCGCTGTCCGGACCCGGTACCAGTTCAATCCACCCTGGAACCCGGTACGTGCATACTCAGAGGCATAGACTGCTAGATCGTCGTCGGAGAGCCAGGCGTGGGAGGCGAGTTTGTCTGCGTCGCTCTCTTGTGCCATGTCTAGTTCTACGGCTTCGGGCATGGTGGCGGATAACGGCATGATGTAGTAGTAAGGAAGCTGGGTGAGTTCTGGTGCTGACCATGCCTTGAGGGGATGGGGGTTGTTGTGTTTCCAGGATCCGCTTTTGAGGTGGAAGTAGCCGCGAAGAAAGTCGTGGAGGCCTGATGGGGTGGAAAAGCTTGTCATGTCGTGGTTTGCGGTTGGTGTGGAGTAGTACCTTTTGGATAATTAGCTATTGAAAGATGTATTAAATGAGGACATGGGTGCAAAGGGTGTACCATTTGTAGTGACGTCTACCTAACGCTGCTAGATCGTTATGGACATCTGCACCACTACTCCCACTCATTTGGCCTCCGTCTGATGTGTTGGCCGTATTGAATGGAAGAGAAGGGGTTCCATTAAATGGATGGCTCATGATCGTGACACTCTGGAAGAAATCCGGCCGGATAAGCGCACACATGGCCGCAGAGACAGCACCGCAGTCATGTCCCACGACACAACGGACAGAGCGATACCCCAGTGCATGAACGAGGATCACGACATCCCGGACGAGAGATGTCAGCGAAAAGGTGGATAGGTCTACCTCGTTGTAGCTGCTTGTATCCCAACCGGTGGTCCGGCCGAAACCGCGCTGATCCAAAGCGACAGCGTAGAAGCCAGCATCTGCTAGGCGGGGAAGGACTTTGCGCCAGGAGAAAGCGATCTCGGGAAATCCATGGAGGAGGATGATAAGCGGGCGCGAGTTATCTGGGGAATAGCCCGATTCAAGGATGTGAAAGTTGAGAGCGGAAGTGGAGATAATTCGACTCCTGATGGAGGGAGGGAGGGGGAGAGGGGGGAGATCTGGGGATGAGGCCATAGTGGAGATATATAGTCGATAGGGGGTGGGCTAGTGTCGTATACGAACTATGCAGTAAATGAGGATGAACTGATCCAAGATGAAGATGTCTCGCATGGGAGATCTCGCGAGATTAAATGAGGAGCAACATCTTTTAGTATTTATTAATCTACTCGGTGCAAACCGGGACTTGGTTCAGGCAGAGAAATCATCCCAAGCGCATGGAAGCAGTATGACGAGGTCCAAAGCGACTCGAAGCTGCAGAAGAATGCAGGAACCGGAAGCCATCTCGCCCATTCGCTCTCCAGGGCCAGATTCTTTCTTTCATCTGCCCCTCGCTTGGATCATCAGAAACCTGAAATTAACCTCCTCCTGTCTCGAGAATCGGTTTCCATCTTCGATGATTGCAAGACCCATGATCATGATCTGCATTGCCGTCCAGTCATGACGCAAGTCTCGAGTCCAACTCAACAAAAAACCTCCTCTTCTTCCCGTTTTTTCCTTTCCCTTCCCTTTCTTCCCCTCCTGTCCTGGTCGTCGCGGGTTTTGTCATTAATTCATCTTCTTCCTTCATTCTTTATCTTCTAAAAAATACAAATCTAATTTTTATGTGTTTTTCTTTCTCCCCTGTCTCACTTTCTCCACTACTGCCGATCCCAGCCAGCCTTGATTTCTAGCGACCGTCGCCCCGTCGAGATCCTGGATTCCCATCCCTACCAGCCTTTCTCGCCAGAGTCTGCAGCGACCGAAATCATCGATACTTTTCTTCTTCTTCAGAACATTCTATACATTATCTTCACGATTATATCTCCGAAATCCGTGACTCCGGTGTCGTCTAGTCCCACTCGCGTGTCCGCCGCCGAAAGGCAGACACGGCCTCGTTCCTCTCTTGCGGACATTCACCAAACATGTTCCGCCGTAAGAGGAGCTCTTCGCATCATCAGGTACGTGCTTTCTTTTACGTTAGACATATTGGCAGAAATTATTTGGACGAAAATACCCTCAATGTGATTTACCCCTACAAATGGCTAATTTCGTTGCCTCCGATAGCCTCTCTCCACCAGTTCATCGCAATCTGCGCAGAGCGCGGCCACCCATGCCTTTCTCAAATCCCAACCCTCATCCAGCAGTCTATCGTCTGCTGCCGCTGCGACTGCCTTAAGGAGTCTCACGCCAACTCCGCAACCCGTGGAAAATGTCCAGACCAAACGAATGGTCCAGCGGCGGGCGTCCGTTACATCGCAGACCAGTTTTACCCCTAGCCTTCGCTCCAACAGCAGAAATGGCCTCCGTCGAATCAATAGCTCAAGTTCCATGTCCAACCGGTCTTTTCGAGACCCGTCCCCCCGTCGACCTGCGACCAGCTCAGGCCCCGTTGGAGCCGTCGATGTGGCCCCGCCGCTGCCTTCAATTCCCCCGGAATATGCTGGCCGAAAGCCCCAGACTCGACGTTCCGTCAGCCTCGATCCGCCAATGCGATCGACTCCGTCCCCGAGGCGTACGCAGAACCGTGGGATAAGTGTTGACCCCGGAGTGAGGGCTTCAACTGGTCAAGCGTACAGTGGCCGGCTTAACAGTCTGACCACAGTCCCGGAACTCGACAAGGACTTGGAAAGATCTGGGAGCAGAAACTCTATCAATTTTTCTTACCCGATGGGTGCTCGACCTAGTCCACCACCGAGTCCTTACAATAAGCGCGATGGTTCTGCGGGAGCGTCATTGGCTCAATTGTCTCCAGCGGAAATCTCCAATATTCAGAACCAGCCCCTCAAGAAGCCGACCAACAAGAATTCAAAGGGAGCTTCTCCCCAAACTCCTGAGAAGGGCCACACGGTTGGGACTGCTGTCGCAGCGGCGCAGGCTGCCATTGTGCCTAGCAAAGAGACCCCGAATTTAAACACCCCTCGTTCTGCAGCTTCTCGCGACCCCACTGATCAGAGGCCATCACCGTCCCGCCCTGGCCCGAATAAACGACCACAACCTACGGCCATTGAAAATCATGATGCCCGTGCGGAATTGGGCACTTCGGGTGAAATTTCTAGTCAAAAGCGTGCTGGTAGTGGTTCCCCAGTTGATCGGTCGGTGCCTCAGCAAAATGGAAATCCCCGTACTGCCAACCCACCGAAGGAGCATCTGACAGGCAGAGTCACACCTACTACCGAAGTGACGATTGCGCCATCACTGAACCAGGCTGTTGGTTCGTCGGGATCTGACCGTTCTATCGAGACGGAGCCTGGGCCTTCCACTCTGCAATTGAACAGTAGCCCGGGTAGATCTGCACGCTTCTCGAATCGACTTTCTGTCACGGGCCTTGATCAATTGCACCATCCTCCCCCGAGGTCGGTGTCTCCGGTCAAATCTGCAATGAAGCAGTCGAATTCGCCAAAGGGCTCTTTGTCCCCAGAGAGACGAGTTGGAGTAGTTGTTCGCCCCGGCCCAGCGCTCAGCGAAATATCAGACGGCACTTCGGTGGCTTCAGATGAGGGTTCCAGGCTGGGCGTCAGGAGAAAGCCTGTTAAAGTCAGCTTTGATGACGAGGCCGAAATTGTTGGTGTTGCGGCGAGCCCACCTACATCACCTGAAGAAATGTCCCCGGAATCTCCCCCAGGCAAGTTCAAAGCGAAGAACAACTGGTTTGGTGTCGCAAAACGAAAGCCGCTTCTGCTGGACAATTCCGGCATGGATGATTTCGATGAAGTGCTAAAGCCCCGGCCTGCGCTCCCTTCGTTTGGCAGTATACGGGGGGCCAGGGATACGGAGCAGCAAGGTGTTATCAAGGAAGAGCCAAGTGACAACGAATCTACTGCTTCGTCGAGTTCCAATATGGTGGTGCCAGGTTGGTCTCTTTCAAACGACCATGCCATTGGTGGTATTCTATCCAGGGCCCAGTCAGAGGATGTTGAGGAGCGTAAAGATCTTGACCATGCGCCGCTTCCCGCAGTAAACGAAACACCTAATGCCCCCAGCTATGCGGAGAAACTCAAAGAAAATCTACCAGCTGAGCCGACTCCACAGACATTGGTGGTTGAGTCCGTGCCAGGGTTGGGAACAAACCCGAACTCGGATGTGAAAGAGGAAGTAGCTACCACTGCGGATTCGAAACCGTCCATCCCCGCTATTGCTGTCCAGCCCGCCACCCCAGGGATTGAAAAGGAGAGATCGAGTCTTGAGATCTATACTGTTCCCGGTGGATTTCCTCGGTCCTCCATGGAGTTCGATCCCAAAGCTTCTGGAAAGAAAAAAGGCAAAAAATCCCATGAAAGGTCTGGTTCTGGAACCAGTGTCTCATTTGATGAGTCTGGCATGTCGGTGCCAAATGCCAATCATTCCGATGAAGACTCTGGTGATAGTATTTACAGCGATGCTGCTGAAGATATGGAAGGCGACGGTTTTGGTTCCATCAATGCCATAGTGGATAGTCGACAGGCTGCTGGTGCAGACCCATTCATTGCTACGAACGGCCCTACTGAGGTCGCTTCAAATGGCATTATGCCTGATAAGCCTGATGCCACGGATGATACAGATCAAATCGGTCGCGCGGTGACCCCAGCACAAGGAGCAGCCATTCCGGATGTTGCGGATTCTCCCGAGTCTCCCAAGATGCCTCTGCCATTTTCATCGCCATACCCACCTTTTCCAGTCAACAACAAAGGAGGTGTCGCGAGGTCAAACACCACCTCGAAGAAAGCCGGACGGCCCGTGTCGGTGGCTGCCCCCCGTGAACCTCTGCCACAAGCTACTCAGGGACCTGGTCAAGAGCGTAAGAAGAGGCCTGTGTCCATGGGTCCAGTTTTCCACAAGACCAAGGACGTTGGCTTTGATGATGCCGGGCCACGTATGAACGGAAGACGTGCCAATTCCTTGGCGAGGCCAACGTCGAGTGGTAGCGATTCGTCAAGCAGTTTCAAACGAACCAATCGCTCGCCGAAAGGGGACTCACCACATGCCATGCGACGGACAATGAGGGGAAATGCTCAGAGTTCTCAAATACAATCACCCTCTCACAGTCCGACATTGCCAACTGAACGACGGCCGATGTCCTCGGGATCTACTTCAAGCAAAGCGATGCGAACAACTCTCCGAGGAAATGGTCTTCAAAATGGAAAGGCTTCGTTTTTCACCACAGGCAAACCGCCTCGGACGAAGATAGCCAAGGCACCCACCACTGTGTGTTCTTTGTCACGATTTGCCGACTCCGACGATGAAGACGGTGGAAACCAGTCGCGGAATTTCCGCAGTCGATTTGTGGACTCGAGTGACGAGGAGGGACCAGCTACGAGCAACCTCCGCCCAGTTCGAGGCATTCCCCGCCGTCAAGGTGCACATGATGGGGACTCAACTGAGCTGGAAGACAGCTCAGATGAGGACAAGCGTCAAGGTGCACCGTCTACCCCCGCAAAAAAGCAAAACGGAACAGGCCCGACGGGCACATCTCCATTGGCTGCAGTGGCCAAATCCCGCGGAGTGAGTGAACAGGAATTGGAGGAGTTTCTTCACCAACCAAACCGGGGGCGAGTATCGGGATTTTTCAGTCGTCTCAGTATCAAAAAGCCCAAAAATTCCGACCATAGGATCCGCAGGTCTACTTTGGAAAGCCCGAGCAGACGCGATACGCCCCTGGAGCGTTCGCGCCAGGAACTCGACCAAATTCGAGAGGAGCCTCTGGGTACGGTAACAACCGTTACATCCGATAACGTCGACAACAACCATTCACCATCACCTTCCAAGCTTCTGAGAAAGGGCTCTCGCAGAGCGGGACCGGGCGAGAAGTGGCCGCTTGAACAGGACTCGAAGGACTCGGAAGCAGCAAAGACAAACGGGGTTCCGTTAGCCAACCGACAGCCTGAACGGCCTCGAACCGCAGATGGTGTGCTCCGCAATGAGAGTGCCATGGTCAATGGCACGAGTAACGGCAATGGGACGGCTGCTAAAGAGCCAGAGAGTCCTCATGCCCGGTCCAATGGTGAAGGATCACATTTCGGCAATCGCAACAGTACGGCATTGGACGTGATCATTGAACCCTCTGGACGAAAGAAGCGGTTTCCCATGCTCCGCAAGGCATTTGGCCTGCGGAATTAACCTTACAAAATCTTTTTGATCCTTTTCTTTACTCGATCTACCTTTAATACCTTTACGACTTCTAATATGCCCTAGTTGCTGTCAGCGATGGCAACCAGGGGATTGTTATATCGGAAGAGTTATGACATTTACACGCTTTCTACGCTTCAGACTAGGATGGGATTGGATACCGGGTTTGGAGTTTCAACATTTTTTTTTCTTTTTATTTTTCTCATTCTGACTTGATACCCTCGTTTGATTGACTCGGTGCATCTGACTATCTGCGATGATGGCAGATGGATGGAGTAATTCACTTCTTTCATTCGTTTATATTATATAAACCGTTCTTGGTTATTTATTTTAATGTTTTTTTTTTTATTTTTTATTTTTTTATATATATTTGATTGTGATTTATTCTGTTCAAAGCTGAGAGAACGATTGGTGTTTGTGGGAGGGGGTAGAAAAGAAGAGTCAGATCATTGGGGGATTTTGATTGATACCAGTCTGACAGCCCCATACTATATTTAATATCAATTAATCTATGACCACAGAGCAAGGGCCACGAAGCGCAAGGTCAATGGCTACTCCATGCGCACGTAGTACGAGGCAAAGACGCGAAAATGGTGAATTCGACTCCAAACTCCATATCTGAACCTCGGCGATGGGGGAGAAGCTCTCTCCACCCCGGCCGATCGATAGGCAACCTGATTTCTGAGCTGCGATGGAGACCAGCTCCATAGCAACCAGGGTCGCTAAGCTAGGAGCGAGAAAAGTACCGAGCGTGCAGCCTCTGAGCGCCTGTGATGTGACCATGACTGGCCGATCACATCTAGACTCCAGCTGAGTGGCAAAAAGAGGGCTGGGAATCCGCCGTGGCTGGCGGAGAGAGTGAATCCAGACGAGTGGAGTCGCACGGGGAGACCGGAGTGTATCAGGATGATTGCTGCGTCTTGGAGACCTTGCCAATGAAGGAAGACCACGACAGCACGTCGGAGAAAGATGTATGAATTCCATCTCAATTCTTCCCCATTTTCTTCTACACATCGTATTCCATCCCAATCCCTTATCCTGTATCGTGTATTTTATCCTATCTCCATCACAAGAACCATGGATAATCGGCGCGTCGATCGCTGGACACCCGCGCCAAGAGGGTCCGAATCGACCCGTGGAAGATGTTGCCATGGAAATCGGGCGGCTAGACAGGATGCTAAAATCAGCCGATGGGGATGTGATGGACAGACGGTGGCTGAAGCTGGCCAGCCTCTCCGCATGTGAAGAAGAGCTGAGGGTATGTGCATCTGCAGACAGTTAGTCGGACAGCTCCATAACATATTTATTATACGCAGCACGGAGGAATTGAGGAGGAGGGGACAAGAAGAATGCTAGCTGCACGAGGTCCACATTCCACCTTAGATATCGATAGATGTAGATGTAGATGTTTGATAGATGAATCAATGTATCTGTAGAAATCAGAGTCAAGAGCAAGGGATTGCCTCGGGATTGAGAGAATCAGAGACAGATGAGAAGCAACTGAATCCAAAACAAAAAATGGGAGAGGCTGGAGGCTTCCCCGATCCGGCAAGGCGCGGTAAACAAGCCCAACAACGCGTCACGAACAGCTGCACTCACGCTCGTCCTTCAAATCCCCTCTTGTTCCCCTCTCTTCTTCTTCTTCTTCTTCTCCTCTTCCATTCCTGCTCCATCATTCTTCCCATCTCTAATTCCTAATCTTATCCCCCAATTCAAATCTCATCTGATAGTCGAGGCATCTTTGAGATCCCTCTTCTTTCCACAAACCCACTTCTCTTCGAGAAAGACTTCTTAATCCAAAGTCTTTTCTTGTCTCGTCTTTCGTTCTCCAAAGTTCGAAAGGCATTCGAGAAAAGACGCTCAAAGGACAGCCAATCTGGACTTTGACGCCCGCGTCCCCATCCCCTTCAGTGTCTTCCCGTCGTCGTACCGGAGTGACGCTGTTCCTGAGCCTACTCCAGAAAGAGTAGAGGGAGAAGAAGCCAATCTCGATCGTCCTTCGCACGTCGAACGGGAAGATACTCGAACCTCCGCTCCTCTCCCTGACCCTCGTGTCTACGGAAAGGAAGAAGTCGATCTCCACGCTCCTCCCCAGCAGGAATATCCCCAGTTCCAGCACCAGCACCAGCCGCAGCAGTACGAGCAGTACCCTCAGCACGAGCAGTACCAGCAGTACCAGCAGCCCCAGGAGTTTCAGCCTCAGCAGCCTCAATATCCCGAACAGTACTCTACTGCCTACGAGGACCGTGCTAGCCACAATCCCCAGGTTGATCTGAGCCGTGAAAGGTATGTGATAGTGATTATAGTGCTTTTCAGCTCCCGGGGGCTTTGTTTATATGGCTTTGTTTTTCTTTTTGTTTTCCCGCCAAAGTGGAGAGACGCAAGAAGCGGTGTCGCCTGGGCTGCAGCCCAAAAGTGGCGCCATCTTCGATCGGCTGTTTTTTGGTCTGTTTTGGTGTTTGTTTTGTTCTGTTAGGCTCGGATGATATTCCGGGCCTAAAAAAACAACACCTTTTAGTTCCACCCACTCTTACGTGTCCCCCCAAAAAGAAAAACAAAACCAAAACAAAACAAAGGCCCTTTCACCCAATCGGCGGTGTCCATTGTGTTTGTTCCTCTTGTTTATATGTATCTGACCGTGCCCCAGTTACCGTGAACCCACCTCTGTCCGCTACCCTGAGCAGCAGACATACGACAAGCAAGGCCTCGAGAACCAGCTCGACATCACCGAGAGAGAATATCGTCGTCGCGTCAACCCGACCTACGACGTTAACCCCTCTTCGTCCTACCAGCCTACCGTAGCCCCTAACCAAGGCTACCAGCCCCAGCCCGCTTCGGACGTCTCGTACAGCCGGACCTTCCCGTCTCAAGCTTCGTACGACCGCCCTTACAAGGACCAGCCCCTCGAGACCTACCGAGGAGCCTCTTCTTCTACTGGTCGCAGCAGCACCGAGTCCGTTGCACCTTCTTCTACTTCTTCTTCTTTTGACAAGGTTAAGTCCTTGAAGCCTTTCACCGTTCTCGATCAAGCACCAGTTCGCAAAATGGGTTACTACGACGACGACGGTAAATACCACTCCTTCCGCCGTGGGGTGGAGCGTGCTGCGGACCGCATCATGCACCCTCACGGCCACCACCACCAGCACGACCATGATGAGATTGTTGTGGCTGACCAGAGTGGCCCAGTCGCCCCCTCCCGTGGCAATGTCCGCGTTGTTGAGCCTCGCGGCCGTGGTGGCTCCGACGGCAACGTCCCGATCCCCTGCCACTTCATCCGCATCGGAGACATCCTGATCCTTCAGGGCCGTCCCTGCCAGGTCATCCGGATCTCCGTCTCCCCCCAGACCGGCCAGCACCGCTACCTTGGTGTCGACCTCTTCACCCGCCAGTTGCAGGAGGAGTCTAGCTTCGTTGCTAACCCCTCCCCCTCTGTCGTGGTCCAGACCATGCTTGGCCCCGTCTACAAGACCTACCGTATCCTTGACATCCGTGATGACGGTGACATCGTCGCCATGACCGAGAACGGCGATGTCAAGCAGGGTCTGCCTTGCATCAGCCAGGGTAACCTCAAGCGTAAGATCGCCGATGCCTTCGCCGATGGCCGTGGAAGCGTTCGCGCCCTCGTCATCAACGACGGTGGTCACGACCTGGTTGTTGACTACAAGGTCATCCACGGTTCCCGCCTGTAAACCCTTTGCCCCTTTCGGTTTAGGGTTCGGCACCTGGTTAGTCATCCCGTTCCCATTCACAACCAAACCTTGGTTCCTTCCCGGGGCCGCTTTTACTGACGTCAACTTCACAGCTTTTCCTTTGTACCTATGGCTCGACGAATTTTATTGAAGTTTGTCATGATGGAATTTGTAACTTGAAATGGTGGACCATGATCAGGCCTGGAAAAATGTAACGTTTGCACTTTTGTATCAAACATGGCCTACCTTTATGTACCTAAGCGATCTAATGCTCATGTTTCTCAATTCGTTTTCCCTTGTAAAAATCCTCTTCTCCTGTAGTTGATTGTCTTTGGTCTGTTGTCTTTGGTCTAGAAATAACATAGCTAACACATACCTTTGTCGCAACTTTCCCTTGAACTGTCTTAGTCCTTTGCATATATACCAAGCCATCTTGACTACGGAGCACTTACTATATCCCTCAACCAATTCATATACAAGTAAAACAAGTCAAACAGATACCTTCAAATGCATTATTAACCTCCGCAGCTAATTCCTTTACAATCAAACAAATTGACAACCAACACAACAGACCAAAGAACACCTAGAAACATATATGACAAGATCTTGAATACAACGCCCCCTATCAGCCAGTGCATAGAATATGAAAACAAACGAGATGAACAAAAACATCCAGCGAGTATAGAATGAAATAGAAGTAATAATAGAGGAATCATATGGAAACAGAAACACAACACGCCCCTTCCACCAGCCCAGCTAGTGAATCCCATATATCCTAGATTTGATAAAGATGAAGTGTAGAAATGAAATGAATAAGGCGACAAGTATGATTGTTCACAAGACATAAAAATGGAGATATTGCGAAGATTATTTTGCGGGAAGTCCAGAGGGTCTACAAAAGACCTTGGACAAGTCGAGGAGAGAAACAGTAGTATAGCAAAAACATTCGTTTCAGCCAGAACTAGTCAAACAACAAATCAGTCTCGTCATGTCCTCAGCAGAAAACATTTATTTGGAGCATGAGAATGGCCGTGTGATATCTGATATAAAGTACTCCGTAAATGAACTGGACCCAATCAAAATCCCTGAAAAGAAAGAAATAAAACAATAATATTGATGCCATGAGATTCTCGCGACGCCGTGCCCGATGAGGTAAGTTCAAGATGCTGTTCCAGAAGCCGTAGTATACATATCCACAGGTGCGATGAGATAAGAGTCGAGGAGGGTATCGTGCATTCTCGAAACCTCAACAACAAATGGGGTTTCGAGTATTAAAACAAGAGAAAGAAGTGAAACAGTGAAGGCGATGGTGGTTACTGAGGTATAGGGGTGTCGAGTTAGTCGATTGCGGTGTCACCTCTCTGGAAATTTGCCAAACTCCTGCTGCCATTTTAGAAGATGCCGTGTAAGCACGTCCATCATCTCAACACTGCTGAGATCCTTGAAATCTTTCTCCTTCGGTGGCTGGACGGCTCCGGATTCGCCGTCGGTGGCTGGACCGGACTCTCCGCCATCACTGCTACCCGATGGAATAAAGGTCTCGAGTGAGTCGACCATGTTTTTGAGAAGAGTGCCGTGCATCCGATCCCCATTGCTAGCAGGGGAGCTCTCGCCGGCCACAGCCATCTCAACTTGCATCCGTGAGATGAATTCAAGGATCGCAGCTACACGTCTCTTCATGTCGGGCATCGTTGTCCGCTGTGGGTTTATGTAGCGTGGCCTGCTCGGTTTCCCAAGTTCTGTGCCATTCAAATGCGTTCCATTTGCACCTCCTACTCGAGGTGAGTCCCCACCGGTATCATTCGAATGTCCTCGGCGTGGAGAGTTCAGCATGTTCGACTCTGCTCCATTGCCATTGGTATCACGATCCCTGGTGTATTGGTTGCGTCCCACTCGAGCACCACGGCGCGCGGGTGGGCGGCCAGATTTGCGTGTCGACGGACGAGAGGGTGCAGGCTCTTGAGCGACCGCAGGGGTATCAGGGCTAGGCTGCGAAGGTTCTGGTTCATTAACGGCTGATTTTGGTGGTGACCCAACCTCATGCTCAGATTCTGCTTGGCTTATTAGTTTCATAGCCACATTGTACAGCATCGGAGAAACCTACCATCGTCCTTCCGCTTTTCCGTCCTTCCTTTCCTACGGTTCCCTGTCTCTGGTCGTTCAGCTTCTGGTTCCTCTGTATCTTTGGTTTCTTTTTCGCGATGGCCTCGAGACGTTGCTCGCTGTTTTTTAGCTCCGTTCGTGGCTAGCTTTGCTTTCGACTCGTCTTCTGAAGCAGGCTGGGAATTGGAATGACTTTGTTTCGAGGCGGCGGTTGGGGTTGGTGAGCTCGTTCGCTGTCTTTTCGACGTTTGCCTGTGACTGCATCGTTGGTACGTTAGCATCGAATGCTAATTTTTGTCCAGTTACACGCTTACTGCATCAAAAGCAGCATGATAATTGACTTACGCTTCGCTGTCGCTTCGACTTCTCTTGCCCCTCCGTGTGACTGTTTCCTCTCCATCGGACTTTGTATCTTCCTTGCTCTCCTCAATCGCACGCCGAAGCTGCTCCTCTTCATCATATGCAGCATCACGGCTGTTCATGGTGGAGCGCCGTTTCACATTATTCGGGTCATTTTGTCGAGACTTGGAATCCTTCCCACGTCTAGAAGTATCTTGAGAGGATGCTCGAGAGGAAGGAGCGGGGGATGAGACTGGAGCGACAGGGAGGTACGAAGATGAGTATTGCCTACAGAATTGGAAGAAAGATCAGCATTTTTCAACTTGTACATGGAGAACAGCGAGCGTAGAAAAGCCAGTAGTCGACCTGGTGCTGAGGAAGACTGTGGGAGAGTTCTCCTCGCGGTCATTCCTCCAGTGGGGACAAGACCGCGAAGGTCCGGGAAGCAAATTTCAAAATTCACCCAAAGAAGGTAGCAGGAAGAAATTGATCCCCCCAAGAAACCGGGGGATACTAGAGAAATAATTTGGATGACTTACCCGTTTGGTTCGCTCCGAATTCTGTGGAGGTCCTTTCGACACTCCTCACAAAAATATTCATCAGGGCTCATGGCCTCGTCCATGATTCCGACACAACCACCATGTTGCCAAACCTTACAGGAGTCACATTGAATAAACATACTCCCAACATCGTCGGATAATAGGTCCGATGAGTCCAAGTTCAATGCAGCTTCGTCCTTGACACCACCCGCAGGCAAACCACTGCGACCGACAGCCTCCCGACGAGAGGGTGGCAGGCCTGGGTATTCCTGCTGTCCGCAAAGACATCGGGTGATTTCCTCCTCTTCTTCTTCATCTTCCCCGTCCTCTTCTTCGTCTTCTCCTTCACCTTGTTTCATTGTTGGGTCCTGGTCGTCTTCCCCTCGGGCGCGACGTTGCCGCGTATGTGGGAAGTCATTTTTTGAGCCACCATCCGCATCATCGATGGACTGGGAACGTTGGGTCGAAGATCTCTGAGGGGAAGAAATCTTATGATTCGATCGAGTATTTCTCTCACCTCGATTTAGCGAGGTTGACGAGCTAGAGGAGTTGGTGTGCTGAAGAATGGCCGGCGAGGGCTGGGAGGTGCGGGCACGGGAGGAGCGACGAGGCGTCATGATTGAGATCGGAGGTTATACTGGAGGTAATAATAGAAAAAATTTTCTTTTCTGAAATCAAACAGTAGAATGTCGTCACAAGTAAAGATAGAAAGCAAAAAAGCAGGCGAGCAGAAACTGCCCGTGGGCGAGCTGTCGCAGAGAGAGAGCTAGGATTCGAACAAGCGACTCGTACAAAAGGATCGCAGGCAAGAGAAAAGAGAGCTAAGCAATTGGGATGAAAGAGCAGAAAGATCCAAAAACAGAGTCTGCGAGCCCGTACCAGAGCCGAGGACTACATAGTCTGAAGTTTTTGGAGGAGCGACATGAGAGGAGCGGGGAGCAAAAAGAGGAGAGGAAGAAAGCGAGCGAGAGGCCGGCGAGGGCGAAAGACGGAACGGGCCTCCTTCGCGGATTTCTTTCTCGTTGCGGCCACAGTGAGAAGAGTCGGCCGCTTTTTTCCCCGCTCAACGCTCGTCATAATCATGGCTCTCGACGAGAAGGAAAGAAGACTGCTTTTTGAGGTGATGCTATTGCAGAGTGTTTTAATCTGGTTTCATCTCTACGTGGACTGTTCAATCCGTGCTTACCTGGACCAGCTTTTTCTCTAGGTGAATGATGGCATCGCCAATTATTGAATCATCCTCACCCCGCTTCCCAACGCGTCCGCGAAGATCCCTCATCGCCCTATGCTCGCGCGACTGACCGTGTTTCTTTCTTCCCCTCTCTTCTCCTACTTCTTGCTCTGTTATACTGCTGTCAGACTCTCGGGTCTCACCTCTTTGATCGTCATCTTGCGTTCTGCTTGGTTCGAGTTGATTGCTGTAAAGAGTATGGAGGCTGATATGAAACCGTCGCAGATGATATCATCCCCAGCTAAACCTCTATACCCAACTTTGCGATACTCTATCGGTAGAGCTTAGGTGATGATTTATTACAACTCATTGTCATGAAGGAACCCGGTCAAGCGCTCATTTATAATTGACAGTCGCCTACTGGAGGAAGAATGAATGACATAAAAGAACTAGCGTTGGATAATGGAGCACAATTCCTTCATTAGTTTGAAGTTCAAGAATATATATCATGGTGAAAGCAAGTTCTTTGCTTGCTCAATTTGCCGCTAGGAACAGATGTACACACTCTCAACAACTGCTGAGTGCGCACTGCGTGCCAGTTGGCGTACGAGAAAAGGGAGCCTCGTACACGTGCACCCATGCTGGCCGTGCTTTGGTACTGTTGATATACTACATCACGTATGCGTGGAAACCTCTGGATGATCAGCGCAAGGTGAACAGGTGCCTTGGTGCTTCGAGTCCTAGGCCTGCAGGGGACCTGATGGCTATTCTCGGAAAGACCTTTGCCCAAATTCCCCAGCACTAAGGTACTTATACACGACGGCCTGTATATCTCCACCATAGACAAAACATGGCTTCTGATAGCTCCTGGATAGTAATAATTCACAAACCCATCTGCATGCAATGAAGGCATTATTATATCACCGACCACTGTTGCTCCTCGGCAACAAATCGGCAGGGGGCCACAATGGGGGGGATTTCCGAAAGAGGACTAGCGGCCTGCTCCAACGAATCCGCAGTTCAACGCCGTCCAACACTGGCGATGATGATTATTATTATTCCACCCCCTCCACATTCTATCATCATCCTCCTTTCTCTTCCCACTCCACATTCCCCTTCTCAAAGCCTCAAGCTTGTCCGTTCCTTATTGTTGGTCTTCACCTGTGCCTCCGCCAGGGAGCGGTGATCTGGATTTATCATCTGCTTCCTACGCCGGGATTCCTCAAGAGTTTACGTGGGTGCTGATTAATTCTTGACTGTGTAAGTACCTGGCTCTTTTTCTTCTCGTCTACGGAGCTTCTCCGACTGTTCCATCTGCGGAGGAAGATGCGGTAAATTGTTGGGACCTGCTTTTGTTCCATCCAATTTATGATCTTCCGTGTTCTCCGAATTGCCAACGTTGACCACATGGCACACTCACTGACTGTGGGTGCGATACAGTTTTGTCTAGGATCACCCCCGTATTTATACGCCCACTCCTTGCCAGAAATACGGGATATAAAGGAAGGAGACATCTCGTATTCTGATAGGAGGAGACATCAAAAGGATAAAAAAGAAAGAAAAGAATACTGCGGGGCTGGGGCTCACAGACAAAACAGCGTTTGGCTGTTGCTGTGGCGTCTGAGACGGTTGACAATTTACACACTATGACTGCTACGTTGAGTATGTCCTTTTCATCAAGGGTGGATACTGCTCCGGAGGACATATTGCCTGGTATGGGTTCACAGAAGCTGGATAGGAAACTCCAGAGGAGAGTCTGCTGGTTGCTCAGTTGCTGATACTGTTCACCTGCAGATGGGACGTATAACTCGGCCCCTGATACACCATCTCCAGTCTACCCAGATAGATTGATTCGGCCCCTTCCCAAACGCACCCTTCGTTCCCGCCTGTCCTCCGATGCCGCCGAGTCCATTTTCTACCCTCCGTCTCCCGCAGCGACCCAACTGTTTTACGGATCCTGTGTGGATAACGGGGAGGTGGTGAATGATTCCAAGGTCTACGTGCAGCAGAATCTGGATACCGAGAGCCATGATGAAACCTTAGAGCGCGATCCCCACCATTCGTATGACAACGAAGTGGAGTATGAGAGCGGTGATGAGGATGGCCCCGTAGTTGTTCGTCGGAGTGCCGGTTTCCGCGGCTCGTCCCTGTCTCCTTCTGCTTCCAGCACACAACCCCACGGCCCCTCTGTCAACGCGGAAGGAACCCAGATCAAACCATCTTCGGCAGGTCCCGATGGGTATGACGCCTTTGAAAATACAAACAACAAGAAGAAACGTAAAATCCCAACACCTGGCAGTTTGAGTGGTCACCCCTCCACGCTTTCTCCTGAATTTTCGAATATGGGACTGGCGAGTTCTACCCCCGCTCCTTCATCAGGTGCCGGTGATGGCAATAATGCCGGGACCTACTATGGCACTGGGAATCCGGCATCCCCTGTGGGCAATGGAATTTCCGGCGCTGGTAGAGGCCGACTTGGGCGCCATGTGGCACGCAGTAGCAGTGGAAGGATCCCGCTTTCTGTTCAAACCCAGAGTGCATGGACAAATGCTCGAACGTCAAATCGTCACGATGGGTTATTGTCTTCACCAGGACCGACAGGTATACTTAATAAATCTACCCCGCTTCCTTCAAGAATATTCACTCACGGTGTTTGTAGGTGACTTCGCTGGAAAACCTGACCAAGGTATTATATCTGCTGCCATAGCGAACGCAGCGGCATTTTCGTCTCCTCCCCGAGGCCCAGGAAACGTCAGCTTGCTCGAGCAGCAGGCCACCACACCTACCAAGACCCAGTTTACTTTTACGTGCGAATCGGATTCGTCCAAAGGAATGGCGCTGCAAGCACAAGCCCCCTACTCTATCCCACACCGCTCGCCCACGTCGCCTTTATCCGGCGCAACACAACATCCGCGGGGCATGCCTACGCAGGGGACACAGACAAGTCCAAGCATGGCTGCACGGATGAACCAGCAAGGGCACACTGAGCAGCCGCAAGGGCCGGGTACCGAACCGATTAGCACGGGCAGGAAGAAAAAACGGTCCCCTGGCAGCCTTTATGCGCTGGCTGCACGTCAACGCAAGATTCAACAGCAATATTCCAACCTCCACCACCCTCCTAGTATGGAAGATATTTGGATTTGTGAATTCTGCGAGTATGAAAGCATCTTTGGGCGTCCACCCGAGGCGCTTATCAGACAGTACGAAATCAAAGATCGCAAAGAGCGGAAGCGATTGGCAGAGAAGAAGAGACTTCTTGAGAAGGCAAAAATGAAGGGTCGCAAGGGCAAGAAGGCGACCAAGAACGCAAACAAGAACACTGCGGCTCCCCAGGGTGGATATCAACATGGGCACCATCGAGCATCAGTTGACCATTCATCTGCGGGTGGATCCGGAGCACACGAGGATGACGAATTGGGTAACGACTACGAGGAGGAATCCATTCCTGAACCTTCTTCTGGGGCGCTGGCATCCTTTAAAACCCCTCTTCCACCTGGGAATCAACCCAAAATATCAGCGAACACATCCAATAGCAAAAATGCAATAGACGCGGAAAAGAATCGACCACCCTGACAATTGGGTTGAACGGCTCGCAGGGCGCGTGGGTAACATCAGGTGGCAGGCATGATTTGGCAGTCTTGCTAAAACATGAAGACGCCGTCGAAGTGTGACCGGACCACCTCGTCCTGTTGGATGGGGCCGTTCCTTCTTCCCTTTGTCTATTGTTTTGTTCCTGTTCCGAGTCATGATTCTGTTTGTTTTCTTGGTCAGAGTAATTTAGCCTTTGTTTTGGTTGTTTTTTTGTTTTTTCTATTCTTGTCTTTTCTGCAAATTCTGTTGCATAATGAAATCGCCTCTCCACTATCAACGCATTGACGAGCATCACGTCAGCATCATAACGCATTGAATTTTGTTCGGGATGGGCAAATGTCTCTTATTCCTTTAATAATTAGGGTCGCGTCGGAGGGTCAAATTGGAGTGATCGGGGTATGCATATCATGAAGACAAAATGACGGTTTGGAAATCATGGATGTTATGCAGAAATGCTCGAGTTGGATTGTTTATTTCTGAGAAGGCAGAGGATGGAGATTGCATCAAGCATGAGTCTGTGTGGAGTTACCGAAGACAGTTGAACAGTGTGGATAATACATCGCATGAAGACGGTTGTTGAGACTTGAGTCTGACCTTGTAGGGATCTGATGCTGAGGATCGACAGTAAGCGTGAAGGATTGGTTCCAGGATGAAGAACCATTTTAGACCATCGCGGCCAGTCATTCTGCAACGGCGCCTCGCCGGCTATATTTACAGCGCCAATCCGAACAACCCAATCTGGAACTGTCTAGTTTTGCGTTCATTGTCCTTTAAAATAGCTGCCTATTTTTGCAGACAGTCTAATAACTGTGGGCAATGGATAGAATTGTCCCTGGCATGAAACGTCCAGGCCAGTCTTGTTAGCGCGCGCGAAGAAAAGAGCTTCCCCTGGCATTTCTTCCGCAAAAGCTGTTTCATCTGGCATTCGCAAGCTGGACTTTCTGGCTGAGACGAGCTGAAGCTGTGGATATCGTGTAATAGGATGGAGAACCAGGGCGGCATGAATCCATCTTTAGATGTTGAAAGAGTAGCTATACAAAATATATAAAGCATTGATGGCTGGTAATTGCTACAATCATTCATTCAGCATCTTTTCTTTGTTCAGCTTCATCTTCACTTTCAATCGTCTTTCTTTTTCTTTCTATCTTCCTTTGTCTGTTTCGTCTTTGTGGCATCTTTCATTCACTGAACTTGCCAGACTCAACTTCACTTCACTTTACTAGATATAGGGCTGTAGTGCTGTGCACCGTCCTCATCTCTCATTGATATACATTTGATTACTTCTACTTGTTTAAACACACCACATACACAAAATTAATCCATGTGGTTCCTCGTCCTCCGAATCTTCAAACTCGGCCTCTCCCAAGCCAAAAAACACAAAACCAACAAAAACCAAGCCAACCAACAACCTCAACCTCAACCAGAACCGGAATCCAACATGCGCCTCCCATCCTCCTACTTCACCTCCTCCAACGCCCGCAACCCGCTCAAAACCCTCCTCGAAACCCTCTTCCGCTTCTTCCAATTCATCCTCGGCCTGACCATCATCGGCCTCTACGCCCAAGACATTCACACAGGGTCTGACGCGCCCTCGCCAGACGCAAAATGGGTCTACGCCGTCGTCACGGCCTTCCTCGCCACGCTCTCAGCCCTGGTTTACCTAATCCTACCTTTCATCTTGAAGGATAGGCCGCTGGCTACGCGGAAAGTCACGCACCTCCCGCTGTTTCTCTGGGAGTGTGTGTTGTGTATCCTGCTGTTGACGCTGTTTGGGCTATTTGGGAAAATGTATATTGGGGAGCATGAGGGGGGAAGTCAGACGACGCGGATGAGGCATGCGGTTTGGGTGGATTTGATTACGTTGGTACTTTGGGTTGGGACGGGGTTTTGGGCGGGGTTGAGGTGGTGGAGGGGGGAGCAGGATGGGAAGGATGAGGAGACTAAGGAAGTTGATGCTGAGAAGGGGGATGCTTGATTGATTTTTGGTCGTGATGATGATGGATGATAAAATATGGGGCGGATGATGGAGGAGGATGATTATGTACCACCAGGTGTGGGATTGGCATGGGATATGAAAATGGCTGTACTGTTATTGAGATGTTTTTATTTCTGATTATCTGTTTAATAATGCACGGGAAGAATGGCTCATTTGGGGTAGTGAATTGTTTCATAAATCGTAATAACTAACTGCATGCAGCAGTATGTCAATCTACCTATCCTATCCGCTGACACCAATCTAACACCGTATCCAACGGCCGATCAAGTAAATCAAGCAGAAATAATAAAAATTACCGTAAGTCTCGTAGCCCTAAAACAAACAGCCAACATGCAAGAATCCATCCAGGTACAATGCCAGTCAAAGAGGAAGAAAGAATGAGAAAGAGAAAGAGAAGAAAGCCCGAAATCGTTTACTCATCAGTTACCATCGTATGTCCGCAACTGAGAGTCTTGGTGCTGCTTCGGCTTTGCTCGATCAGCAGACTCAGCTGGCTCCGAGGCCGTGGTATCGACATGGTTGGTGTTTGGAAGGGTGACAAACCCGATGTTCCGGGGGTGACTGGTGTAGGAAGGCCTCCGGGATTCTGGTCATTGCTGAAATCGTTACACGAGATAGCAGGCACGGTAGAGCTAGCTGGTGGTGTCAATCCGTCACCACTGTAGTAGGGCGGAGACGAATAGGTCCCGTTGGTTTCCGTGCCAGACTGGTTGTATGGGTTCATGGAGTTAAAATACGAGGCCGCAGAAAGCTGTTCTTGGCGAACTTTTTCTGCAAATCGGGTTCGAAAGTCCTTCTCCACTAGCGACTGTGATGACGGTTGGAATGATGCCGGCGAAAGACCCGTTAGATCTCGACGGGCTGGTGTGCAGTATCCACTGGATGATTTCACTTTTGAAGGCGGTATGTTCTGGGTACTGAGAAGCAGCTTTAAGCTGGAGACAAAAGAAGAAGGCAATGCGCCTGGCTTTACGTTTAACGCAGGATTGGGAAGTGGAAGGTCTTTGGAGATTAGCAAAATCTCTCGGTGGGTAGGTAGATAGTGCCTTACCGTCTGCCCACTGCCACTTCGATTCATCCTCTTTATCATCTTCATCCTTTTCAGATCCCTTTTCAGGTTTAAGCTCATTCTCCGACGGGGGCTCCGCTGGCTTGGGATGCGGGCTTTGTGCGCGGGTAAAATTCGTCCCCGATGACGGCTGTGACGACTTGCGCCGGACGAGACCCGGTCTGCGCTTTGCGCCTTTTCCTGGTTTACTCGCCACAAAGTACGTCTTCTTGGAGTTTTGCCGGTTGGTCATATCACCTGTTGACGAGTTGGGGGTGACGGGAGTTGGAGGGTTGGATGGTTTGCGTGTGGCGTTCTGACCACCTAGGTCTGTGATAAGTAACCTAGTTTTCTTTTGCGACTCTCCCTGTGCTGGGTTTCCTTGGACTGCGCTTGGCTTCTTTAGAATAGGAGGTAAAGGCGATCGACTTGTCCCGCTTCCACTCATCGACCGTCCTGACTCTTTATTTTCAATCTGCTTCTTGGAGGACTCATGCATCTAGTTCGAGTCAGTAGGACGTCAAAGTTCAGAACGAGTACAACCCACCTTGATCAACTTCTTCAACGAAGCCAAAGACGACGGACCAGGCTGGGAGACATGCGAAAACAACTGCGCCAGCGTCGACCCCCGAATCGTATCCAAGATCCGCTTACTGCCCCATATCCTCCAAAAGAGATTCTCGAGTCTGTATCCCACATTGTCTTCAAGTACTCTGGGGTTGGTATGATACACTGGCCCGCAGACAAGCGAGAGGTCAGCGCCAAGATAGCAGCATTAATTTTTTCGTCCTTCCAAAAAAGTAGTAGCAGGTACCTTTCCATAACTTCAAAATGTCTTCCACACGGACTAGATTCGGGTCATTGAGTTCCGAGGACAGCTTTCCTGTTGTGGTCACCAGGCCTTCGGGGAGACCCTCCATGCTGGCTGTAATCGTCTCAGATAACTAGGTAAACGAGATGGATATGAAATGCTGAATGAATAGTCGTATCCACAGCTACATCATCAGAAACATAGACATGGTAGCGTGGTCTAGCAGGGGGTATCGTATTTGAGATGAAGAAAGAGAGGCGGGAGAAGAGGAAGAAGAGAAGAAGACGAAGAGAGGAAAACACAAAAGGGTCAGACTCAAACTGGACTTGCAACGCCCACAAAAACCCACGACAAGCTGGCAGTCATCGATGCTGGCTTAGTCTAATTTTTTTTTTTCTCTTTGGATCTGGCGGTGAATTTTAGGGTGGGTTGACAACAGAGCAAAACAAAACGAAGAAAAAAAAAAGCTGAGCCGGATTTCAGTCGTCGATGGAAATAATGCAGGGGGTGGGGACAAAGTGTCAGTGCTTTGGAGGAAATCGAAGGAGATCGAAAGAGAAGAAGAAGAAGAAGCTCTTTTCGATTCCCCCTTGAGGCAGCAGGAGAGGCTTCAAATACCGAAACACGATTACTACAACAGAAGGGGAAGGTCACACAGATAGAGTAATGCTAGGTAGAAAGAAAGTCGCCTGGAATCGACATTTAGATTTATTACAGAAGGGAATGCAGGATTAGCCGCAAAGCCGGGGAAGAAAAGAGCGAGAAAAGCACTAGAAAAAGAGAAAGAGAGAGGGGCAAAAAAAAGAAAAGAAGAGAAGAGAAACAGACACGATGTCTGCCTGACTGGGGTTAGCACCGGCGATTGCCGAACAGCTGCAGAATCAAATGAAAAAGAATCGGAAAATAAAAGAGAAAAAAGAGTTGCCTCTTGAACGGATCAAGATGAACAAAGAACGGCATCATTGCCTTTCGGGGATTCGGAGCCGTTGGGGATGATAAGCATCCTCATCATCCGCTGTATAGAAGACAGATGGAAGATGACTCTCACCGCATGAAGGCCCGTCGCAGTCAGCAATTAAGGCAAAACGTGGGGCGAAAACAGCGTCAAGTGACCGGATATTCAATAATAGGAGGCATTAAGAAACACCAAAAACCAGCCGATCGGATCAATCCCGAGCCTCATTCTGGCTGCTTGCAGAGATCTGTCAATAGTAGACTGACTATAGTCTGATCCTGGACCCTGTGCTACAATACGAACTCTGCTAACGGCTAGAGAAACGCCTGGAATGTGACTATTATATATGGATGGCTTCTTTTTCTCGGAAGGATGAAACATGGCATTCTGATGAAGCTACAGTATCATCGCCTTCTACCCCACACTTTATCCCACAGTATCCCCAACTGGAATGCAAGGGTGGAACTTGACGATGGAAAAAATGGCGGGGTTGCAGTGTTACACTCTACACCACATGTGCATTCTCTACTCTTATATAGCTATCTGCATGAAGCTCAACAAAAATGCTGGAGATGAGATGATCTTATTCAACCAGATCAGGTGCGTCTGCAGTCAGTCCGGGGTATGATGGAGAAAAAGCAATCATACCGTCTTTACCATTAGCCGCCACTTCCTGCGAATATTCACCGACTGTCGGGTCACCACTATAACTGTTCTACAGCACTCTCATGGATACTACTAGTTAGTTATGAGTTATAGTGAATAATGAAATGTTTGTTGATCTTGTCAGTAGCTCATATGAATGACATTATGCCATGAGCCCATCCGACACAAATAATCATGTCTATCGCTTGCAATCAATGGCTATTTTTCTTGTACTCCATAGAAAATAGAAAACCCTTCACGCTCAAAAAGAAATATATTCCCTGCGAGATACCCCTGTCCGAGGAGAAATCTCGAAAATCATCGTAACGCATGGTTTCGTCAGATCACACATCAATATGATGTAAACATCCAGTCCACCGGGTCACATCATGGGGTATTATGTCAATGGACCTCTCGTAACCCAGAAAGAGTCCAATGCTTCTGTAAAATAAAACAATCCGATCTATATCGCAGCCCATAAACAATCCCGTACATCATGCCGTAGATTAAGTAAAGAAAAACCACATGTCCAGATAGGTTTGGCTTAGGTCAGGGTGTAGCCACCGTCGACACGGAGTTCCGCACCGGTCATGTACTTGGAGGCATCACTGAGCAGGAAGGTAACGGCCCCCATCAGATCCTCTGGTGTACCCATCTTCCCGACGGGAATAAGCGAGATCCACTTGTCTCTCAGTTCGGGGTTCTCGTCCAGAATCTTGCGGGTCCTGGATAAAAGTGGGCTGTTAGTATACTCCACCGACCGACATGACGGTTGGGTCCACTCACAAAGCTGTCAACATGTATCCGGGGCTGATCACATTCACACGAATATCGTAGCCGGCCCATTCGACGGCGAGGGACGAAGCCAGATGGCGGACAGCTGCTTTGGCTGCATTGTAAGGAGCCTGGGGCTGGGGAACGTTGACAATGGCACCAGACATGCTACCGATCATCACCATGCTTCCTGGGGCTTTACGCTCCATCAAGTGCTTGGCAACAGCAGTCGAAAACAAGTATGTACCATCAACAACTACACCCCACAGCTTCTGCATGCGATCATGGGGGTATGAAATGGCGTCAAAGTTCTCGGTGAAACCGGCCGACGTGACCAAGTGATCAATCTTGCCGTGCTTGCTGATGATCTCCGCAATCGATTCGTTCACCGAGTCAGGGCTAGCCACATCGGCATAGTGAGCGGTAACGTTAGGCAGCCTGAAGGTGAATTAGCTTTATCATCCGAGTTATGTTCAATGAACATACTGTTCCAAGCCCGGGTTCTCCTTTTGGAATTGCTCGACAAGCTTCTGTGCCTGTTCCTCAGCTTCCTGACCTACAATGCATCAGTAAAAAAAAATAGCTTTGAATAAATCCACATACGATTCAAATCAACAATGGCAATATCAGAACCAGAAGCAACCAAAGCCTGGGCCATAACCAGACCCAAACCACGGGCACCCCCAGTAATCACGCTAACCTTATTCTCCAGCGAGAACTGAGCCAGGGTTCGCTTAAAGTGTACACCTCCACGGCCCTGGACAATCGGACTGCGAGGCATGTGGGCATCATCGGGGTATTCAATCTTCACGTTCTCGTCGGTACGAGCGAAACGACCTTCCTGGTCGCCTGCAGCACCTTCAGGAGCCTTGGTGGTGGCAGAGAGAAGAGGGTCATTCTTGATGATTTCATCTTCGTCGTCGGTTTTGAAACGAGGAGCGGTGTGTGAAAGGGGACGGGAGAAGAAGGTACTGGTCACAGCTGGTCGGGAGGAACCCAACGCAGCAGGGCGGGAGCTCTGATTGAAAGCCTTGAAGGCCTGGCGAGCGATTGTAGGTCTGAACATGGTGATGGGACAGCTGAAAGAGCTGTGGAATTGGGATGAGATTCGTGTGTATGAATCTTGGAGAGGGGGTGGTAGAGTGAGGAAAAGGGAAAACAGGAGACGGAGGTGTATATGTAGCAGGGGAGGGGAGAAAATGAAAGACGAAGGAAAAGAAGGTGAATGAAAACCTTGTTGCTTTTTTTCGTCGGCTAAGAGAGCTTCACCAGTGAATAAGGACAGTCCAACACAGGCGGCCAAAACGAGAATAAAAATAAAAAAGAGGGACGCAGGAGAGAGCTGGGGAATGCAGGAGGAGGGCTGCAATTGCGGAGGGATCTGCCACTCCACCAGTCAGCCCAGGAGACGGTGTGCAATTCTATTCTCTTCTTACAGAGTGTTCTAAGTTTATTCTTTCTTTCCATCTTTCAAAAATAAAGCATCACCATCCAAATAGCTACTAAATCCCCTAACAGTGATGTCAGGCGGACTCTTTCTGGCCAGACCCAACATGCAGCGATCGCACCAGGATCTGCCCTTCCGTGGATCCAGCATCGCCTCCCACGGACTGGGGTTTGTTTTGCCTCCCGCGTGACCTCGATTTCTCCTTATTGTGTTTCTATTTCTGCTTTATTTGTTGTCCACATCACCGACTATTATTGACATTATTGATGAGCATTGACGGCTCTTTGACTACCTAGCCGCATATAGAATGTGAGGAGGCGAAATTGATGCCGAAACAGCCACTCCCATGCTGCTGCTTGACCGCCCCGATTTGCTGTCTGTTCGCTGAGTAGACAGATGCATCAGACTCCTCTAGCACGTTGTTACGTATCCTCATAGGATAGGCGATTACCAGGAGTGAGTGGCAAATGCAGAACGAAAGAGGCAATTCCAGAACAATCTCCACCAGGCCATCTCTGAATATTGATTGATTGATTGATTGGTGTCTGACCACCGGCCAAAGTACCGCCATGGATTGGCTTTCGGCTGTTTGGCTGGGCATCCCGCCAGTCTGCAGGGATGCATGCAAGCAGAGGCATAAGCTTGTTGCTTTCGACCGGGGTTGATAGGCGCTAAAAGGTTAACAGATAACAGCTTGATCTTGGTGGATATCACTTCAGCTATCTAATTATTGAGAATCAGGCTCGTATATTGCTCCAACACGGTAGAACTCCTGACAGCCCACATATATCCCAACTAGCCTCGACTTGCTCGGGGGTGTGTATACCCGGTCTCCTATTGAGAGCGGCTGGTAGCTTTCTGCGGACGTCTCATCCTTACACCATAAATTTCGCCAGTCGTATCCGGTGGTAGTGGCCGGTCTATGGGGCGAACTGATGAACAGTTTAAGTTTCTTGTACTGAGACAGCTCATTCACTTCAACCTCGAACTCGATTTCCATAAGCCTGCGGTCTGTTGCCACAACCGACAATCCAACAATCCGATCTTCCCGCTCAAAATGAACTGTCTGACATGTCTCGGTGTCGAAATCACCCACCCTCGCTCTTGTACCAGATGTATAGACGAACGCAAGTCCGATAATCGCCCCGTCTCGGAAGTAAGCCTCGGCTGTGACTATCGTCTCTCTGCAGCCGTCATCATCCTGCCTTTCAAAGTAAATATTTTGTAGCTGGTCAAAAGGAGGCTCTTGTTCCGGGACCAATATCCGAGCTCTCCGGTTTTGTTTCGTAGAAACGACTGCCCGGATGCGATCAGATAGTGAAGTCAATATCCAGGAGATAGCTGTCAGTTTCTCGTCAGAGTCACTCTGGTACTGGTCGTGCAGCTTTCGCGGCGGAAGGGAGTGAGACTCCGGAGAGCGAGATGTCACATTACGAGCAAGTGTCGTCTCAATGTGTATGGCTGCGACTTGACCTATTTCCATTCCCCGGCACTCAGTAGAGAAGCCCGTTGGAGTGAGCCAGATAGTCAACGATCTGACTTCCTCGTCTGGGGATAGTTCAAGCCACCATCAAGTTCATTCATCCATTGTCCCACTATACTGGAACTTGGATGGCTATGATACTCGAGCTTCAAACCGGTTATGCGATTAGGAGATCTGGATCGGCCAGGCATGCCCGTGGATGCCTAGGTCTTCCGCACGTTCTTCAGTGATGCATAAGTTTGATAGTTACCGGGATTTAAACTGTCTATGAAATGAGAGAATCTTTCGGCGTATCGCAGCTGATCTTCGGATGTTTGATGACATTCAAAATCCAGGGTATCCGGTGTCATAGGCTGTTCGTCACATTGTTGGGACTGAATACTGAGTCGGATGAAGCGTTTTCGGTATGTCTGGACGGTCAGCTACCTTCTGGATCTTCTGGTATTGTTGCTGGGCGGCGAAATTGGTATTGTCTGAACCGCTGCGTTGAGTCGAAGGCAAAAAGGAGCGAAAGTGGCAGTTCGTCCGTAGTTTGTTGAGATCTAAGTCAATATTAGCATTGCACACTTAGAGAATGCGTAGAAAAGACCTGCAAGCCAGCGAGACCGATATATGCGTAGTATCTCCTATTGCCTTCTAGAGCATCTATTCGGTTGATACGCTCCCCTTTCGAGCCGTCGATAGAAAAGGATATCTCGCAGCCACCATTAGAGCCGAAAAGAACAGTCCTCCCATCAGAGTAGGATGTCTCTATTCCGACGAGTGGGTAAGGATATGATGCCATGTGGAACACAAGCCTTGTCAAAGACCCAAGAAGCAGACCCCTTGGACCACCGAAGTCAATATTAATCAGTGGTTCAAAAGCCCAGTCAGACAGAGATGGTAGGAGGGTGCTTATTCTCAAATCTTCGTACCCTGGGGCATACGGTGTCCATAATTTGAACTGTACACACGAGAGATCCATTGCGCCCTGAGAGGAAAGCTTCAGAGAAGCGTCAGGGTGATCGGGCAATTTGCCCAGGCCGAGTGAGACGATCTTGAATCGATCTAAACCTGCAAGCAGGTAATACCAATTTAACCTCCCCGGAACATTAAGGGTTCCTTGAGCAATACCTGGGCTACTACTATCACCAACCCAGTCCGATGAATCCGAATTTGTGAATTTAAACCTGATCCCCGTCAGCCCTTCCGAGCAAAATGCCACAGAAAGAGATTTCACGTGGGAGGTGGATGATATCTCTATCCATCTCTCGGAAGCTATATTGTGATACCCAGGTGTCTTCAAGAGATGAACGTGGATGCTGGTCATCATTGGGTTGAGCAAGTTGAGCACCATTTTCGCCCTTTTCATAGCGAAACGTCATGTGCCTGGTGGATGTCAGAAGCATGCTGTTCCAATTCCTTTGCGGAAGGAATCGTACAGGGGTCAGCGTAGAAGAGTGAGCTCGGATCCATCTTTGGCCGCCCGATCGATTTGTGTGTTTGCGCGGCGCCCTCATAGTCGTGGCCAAAATGGAAACTGGAGTATTCAAGACAAGGTGTGCAATAGAGCTGGTAGAAGACCGATTCTACAATGGCGATATTATCCTGCCCATGACTGAGCCTGAGGAGAAGCAATCTCCAGCACGAGCTATGAAAGCCAAAGCCCCAACGGCTTTCAAATGGTTCACACAGCCTCCATGCTTCTAGTTCCCCAATCCCCACGTCGGAATAGGGTAGATCACTGTCAAGCGGCGCGTATAGAATGTTCCGGCAGCGTACTATTCCTAGCCCAGTTATGTTGATATCGCCAACAGCTGGGTTGGTTGAGTAGATGCCACGTACTTCTGCGTACCAGGGCGAATGCGAGTCTGGAAAGATACTGAATCATCATCACGATGGCGATCAGGTAGTAGTATTACACCACAGAAAGGACAGTAAACGTTAGAAGGCATCACATTGAGATGTCGTACGTTCTGTATCCTTGGTCAGTGGACTATAAGAATAGCCTGGTGCTCGAGTAATTTTTAAGGAAAGTTCCAGAATAATTCCCTGAGTTGATTGCCAATAATGGGTGCCGCTGCGGAAGTCGGTGTTGTCTTTTGGTCCTGATTGCCAGATTTCCTAGGCAGCAAGGCCTCGCTAGCCCTGGTGAGAAACTATTATTTACGATCCCCCACCTGTTCGATATCGCCAATACCATGGCCACCTATACACCATCATTGAGGCAGAACCTCAGCTTCCTCAACACACTGCAGTTGGTAAAGCCAGAGAGCCTGGAAGACACGGTCCAACCTGTCTGGCAGGGGATAGTCCTCGAGTGGTTCCTTGGCCGTGATGGCTACAAGTGGGACTTCAAAGCTTCCACGGTCGCCAACAATAACATGCTTAATGTCACTGTCATCCAAGTTACGGCACTAGCTCAGAATCCTCTACAAGTACAATCAACCGAGTGGACCGAACGTCAAATCTTACTAGTCCAATGCAAGCGCCCATCCAGCGATAGGGACGATACCATCACGAGCCAGTTCAAGGACGATCTCTCACAAACTTTGAATTCTTCCGAAAGACTGTTTGAAGCAGTTGCTATAGGCAAGAAAGTGAGGTTCTACCGATTCGATGGACGAGCAGCAAACAATCAAAACTTGGTTCAACTTCATCAGGGAACTTTCGATATGGACAACCCAAATGGTATTGTTCAGGTCGAAAATATGATGAACTATGTCAAGGCAAATGGATGGCAATGGGCTAGCTCCTAGATCTAGTGTTTTCAGGGTGATGCATAATCGCTTATATATTGTGTTTGACTATAGTTATATTGATTTACGATATCTCGGTCTATAATCTATATACCCTACCTCTAGGTCCTGGAAAGATTCTTTGACAAAATGAGAAATACAGAAGTAACACCCTGTGCATGTTGCAGTGTGCACAGTCTGTTCCTTCCAAATTCTGAAATGAATTAATTGTGATCCCACAAAAAAAGGTATAAACATGGCCACGATTTCGACCTATGACAGTCCAGCAGCAAAAGCTGACTGAAGAAGTGGGACCTTCCCTCCATTGGATTAGGTTGACTGCTCCATCCCGTGCGCTAATGAGCGCCCGGGGTGTGGGGCATGGATCTGCCACCCAAAACTCACCTTCTGACCTTCTGGCAAGAGTTCCGCTTAAATCGGTATTTCCTTCTGCTTTATCTCATGTTAAAAATAAAAGTTTCTAAAGAAGCTGGTCGAATCTGATTTTCTGGGTCTATTTTTTTTGCGTTTCAAGCCGCTGTTTACCACTGACAGATATGGTGGGCCTTGCTGTCAGATCAAGCACCTAGATCTACGACTGTTTGTACTCCGCGATAGTCCATACAGCATAATTATGTAAGTACAATACAGAGTAATGCGCCTTTCCCAGGGCACTGCCATCTTCTCGGTAGCATTTAAATAACTGCAGAAAAATAAAAGCCAATCGGTATGTAAATGAGTTTCCAGCCCTTGCATGACTTCGATATATGCTCCATGATTACTTTTATATTCGCCTCGCTATCAAGGGAATTCCATTCTGCAACTCTCTCCGATGCGTCCCTGGAAGATCCCCTTTCCCCCATATTTTCAGGATTTACTATGCAGGTTAGAAACCTCCGCGCATCCCGCCCCCTATTTCCACCCCTATAGGTCCTCAGTTCTCACCGCTCTCTCCCGCAAATTCGACAAGCGGTGTTCCGCTCTTGCATTGGTCCTGCAGGGCACACGTTAGTCATCATTCATCGCCTGGAATGGTGTTTGGGGATTGCCAAAGACGAAGCGAGCCCGTATGGAAGCTTGACACCCAGGGACCGTGCTTTCAGCAGAACCAGGAACGTATGTGATTCCTGCCTGATCAGACAGTTCTGTGGACTGGGTCATTTGAAAGCAGTTCTGGTCCCTGGACCCAATCATTGTCGCCTCGCAAGCCACCAGACTGAGCTCAACTCCTCTTATTTTCAATAGGTCGATTTATCAATGGATAGATGGGCAATAGCAAATGTTCAAGGGCTTTGGTGTTGCAATAAAAGGGGCCGCGTGACTTACTCCTGTTTTATGTACCACTCTGGAAATCGTCCCCCGTTGCGGGCTGCGGATAACCGTCTCCATCTTCATACTCTCAATCACGACTAGCGGCTGGTCCTTTTCCACAGTGTCACCCGCTTGAACTTCCACACGCAGAATTTTGCACGGCATTGGGGCCAGAACGCTGTTGGTGATGTCTTTCATGCCCAATGCTTTGTCCATCCACCCTGCCCTCGGGACTGTCAACCGATATTGAGTCCCGCGCTGGAAAGCGATGATAGTGTCCTCATCTCGGATCACAGTAGTATCGAGGCGTGTGTGAGGGAAAAACGAGGTGATAACTTGGGAAGCCGGGTTGCGGTGACTCAAGACCCTCTCAAACTTTCGTCCACCTACTTCAACATTGAACACATTGTCGCCTACTTGTTGGACGTGAACATGGAACTTGGTGCTGTCTTTGGACTCTGGGGCCGAAAGATTCGCGAACGTTAACTGCCGTGTTTGGTAGCTTGGGAGGAAGCCAACAGCCGACCCTTCGAAATCGGCTTGCTTTCGGGATGCTGGGTCGGAGTCGCCATGCAGACAAGCTAACGCCACTTGGGCGAGCACTTCGTCTTCAATAACCCCCTTGTTGAAAAGCTCCTCGCGGTGCTTTTCAATATAACCCGTTTCAACTTCGCCAGCAATGAAGTCAGAGCTCTTGCAAATGGTCTTTAAGAACTCAATATTTGTTATTGGCCCCGCAATTTCGTATTCTTCTAATGCTGCTGCAAGTTTGCGTATCGCCTCTTGCCGGGTGTCTCCTCTCACAATCAATTTGGCGATCATCGGGTCATAATGGGCCGAGACTTCATCGCCTGCGACGAAGCCTGCATCTATTCTGGTGTCCTCCGTTGGTTCAGGGGTGCGGACATGAAGCAAGCGACCAGAGTCTGGAATAAACCCTTGGTCAGGGTTCTCTGCATAGATTCTAGCCTCAATGGCATGTCCACGGCTAGCCATCTGGGCTTCCACTTCCTCTTGCGTCAGTGGCAGCACGGCGCCCTCGGCCACTTTGAGCTGCCAGTAGACCAGATCTTGACCGGTGACCATCTCTGTCACGGGGTGTTCAACTTGAAGGCGAGTGTTCATTTCCATGAAAAAGAACTCGCCCGTATCATTGTCGAATATAAACTCCACAGTACCAGCGCCTTCGTAGCCCACAGCCAAGGCAGCCTCTCTTGCTTTTGCCCAGATGTCTTTCCTTGTCGCATCTGGCAGGTGAGGGGCTGGAGACTCCTCCAAGATCTTCTGATGCCGTCGCTGTATGCTACAATCCCGCTCTCCAAGAGCAACACAGTTACCGTGCTTGTCTGCAAAAACCTGTACCTCGATGTGTCGTGGCGTTGTGACAAACTTCTCTACCAATACCTGGTCATCGCCGAACGAGTTCATGGCTTCTGATTTTGCAGACTGCAGTTGGGCTTGGAATTCAGATTTAGAGCTGGCTATCCGCATCCCCTTGCCACCTCCACCTTTGATGGCTTTGATGAGCACCGGGTATTTGATTTTGTCGGCCTCAGCTTCGAGAAAGTCGACATCTTGGTTGTGACCGTGATATCCAGGAACGCAGGGTACTCCTGCAGCTGTCATGATCTCTTTCGACCGGCTTCAGGAATCTCAGTACCATGTTCCTAGGGATAACGAAGACAACGGCTTACCTTTTATCCCCCATATCCTCTATAGCTTTCCACGGAGGGCCGATGAAGACCAGTCCGGCTTCTGTGCACTTTTGTGCAAACGCCGAATTCTCGCTGAGCTACATCAATTTAAAGCATTAGTATGCATAGTGATTGCTGATTACAGTCCAAATTCTGAACTCACGAAGCCATAACCCGGGTGTATTCCTTGACAACCCTCTTTCTTTGCAATCTCAATGATGCGGTCTCCGTCGAGGTAAGCGGAAACCGAGCCCAGATTGTATGCAAATGGCGAACTGAGTGCGTGTTGGGATTGACTATCTGGGTCGGTGTAGAGCGTAGTTACTCTGATGCCATGTTGAGCAGCGGTTCGTCCAACACGCCTGGAGCACGGTCAGCAGCAGTAGATTATCATCACATAGAAGACATACAGAGCTATTTCTCCTCTATTTGCAATGAGGATCGAATCTAATGAGTTTTGATATTTTGGGACACTGGAAGAAACGGTGGAAGCAGTTCGTCTTGACCTCCAAACTGCGGTCGGCCCCAGGCGGGGAGTAATGCGGAGAAACGATGAAAGTGGCATTGTAGAAGAAGGCACTAATCCAAAGCCACTAGCAGACACAACAAGAGATGGAAAAGACAATGTGCATATTCCAAGTGACTTCGACAGGGTTATAAAGAAATTGGGAAGGTTCAACAAGAGAGATGCAGCTCATCGTCTTCCAAGTGTATGCGGACAGGAAGCTCCCCCTTGAGCCGACGCAAAGCGAGCTGCGGGGAAACATGCGGCACGTGACTCGGCACCAACCGAGCTTTTCTGCCTTTTCTTTTTTTTCCGCCGAACGAGCGAAGGCGCGATCAGCAAAGCGACCATCACGACGACGACGTCACAGGTGGGCTTTTTCTAACCGGTTGCTCTAGTGGATTTGACGTCTATCTCATTCAATCCCTTGTCCCTCCCAAAATACCCTTATCAATTTGTCTTGGGGTATCGCTTCGGACTGTCGCACACGCTACTCTCCTTTTCGCGGCGGCTCACATTTGCTGGGGACCGGATCGCATGGTATTATCTTCTAATACTTAGTGTATAGAAAGACCTGAGTCGGCGCTATATTTAAATCCTTTTTGGGCATTATACTCCCGTTTCAAACACAGCAAACCTTTCAGAGTCCTAGTTCGCGACTTTCACGACCATTATGTCTGACGACGAATATTACGACGAATATGACGAGGATATCTTCTGGATTGAGGAGCCTGAACCGGATATTGCTGTTAGTATAAACTTGCTGTATTTAATTTCGACCTTGGCTGACTATCATCCATATAGGACGACCTAGCTGCAACTGCAAACTACGACGCGATCTTCTTTGGCGACCCTTCTCTTGAGGTGGAAGATTACTACAGTGACTGGGACGACCTATCCGACGATTACTACGATGACGATCCGACTGCCGTGCGGCGACAACGAGTTATGGATCGACAAGCGAAGAAAAAGCAGAGCAATGGCGAATATCAGAAATCCAACGGAGAGAGCACGAAGGAATTATCATCTTTGAAACCGAATGCAGCATTCTTTCAGAGCGTGATATGGAAAAATCCAGAGCATGATGATAGAGCTATCAAGCTCCACGAACCAGGCGATGGAGAAAAAGTGGCATTATTAAAGAATTGGCGAGAGGTATTCAGATCCTCTCACCCCGCCATCGGCCGATCACGAATGCGGAAGGAGAGAGTGTTGGGGTTCCTTAACTCCGATGCCAGCACTACTCCTTTAAATACCATTGATAGTATCATGGAAGATGAAAACAGAGAAGTCAGTGCCGACCTAACGTCAGGCCTATCTTCACTTGAAACCCTTCGCGAATCCGATGTTGACTCTGGCAATATGTCGAATACGACTCCCGGGAAGTCAGTGTCTCCACCCTCCATGCGTATCGACAGGGATCTTGCAGCCAATACGAAAACGGCCAATGATGGACACTCGATTGAAGACTCAGGACCCGCAACCCGAAGTTCTCGTTCCTCAGCGTCCAACGGTACCAATCTCAATAAATTGCCCAAGACAAGCGCGCCCTCTCCAGCGAAGAGCAGAAAACGCAAGGCCTCTGATTCCTTCGATGAGGAGGCCAGTGAGAATAAAAACACTATGGAAGATGTCGAGAAACCCAGATCCAAGAGAATTGCATCAAAGAAAGTCGGCCAGGAAACCAACTCGACATCGACATCGTCAGCTCCCGTGCGAAGATCGACGAGGCAAGGCAAGAAATAAAATCTATGCTTGTCAGTTGCCAGTATAAATTGTTCTGTGGCGACAGCGCTTAGAGTACATATTCACGAGCCAACATATGAAGACCAGTGTAGATGCCATCCAGTTATATATAATGTATGACCAATGAAAAATTAATAACTACTTGACAGTTCCATTTCGTTCCTCTAGTATATACTGTGTACACACCGCTAAACTAGGCATACTCTTTATTAAACGCACGACCGATGACCATACGCCTGATCTCACTAGTCCCAGCCCCGATCTCGTACAATTTTGCGTCCCGGAGCAATCTCCCAGCCGAAATTTCATTGATGTAACCATTTCCTCCCATGAGCTGGATGGCATCAAGTGAGCACTCAGTCGCCCTCTCCGCTGCATAGAGAATGGCACCCGCACAATCGTGTGTCCGGATGGTCATTTCTGAGGGGGTGACGGCGGCATTGTCAACCTGCCGTGCCGTGGCATAGGTGTAGGCACGAGAGACGGCAAGCTTAGTGTACATGTCTGCCAGTTTCCCTTGGATGAATTGGTTGTGGGCGATAGGAGTCCCAAATTGTTTACGAACGTGGGTGTAGGGGAGAACAAGATCAAGAGCTGCTTGCATGATTCTGGAAGATGGTTAGAATACTTGATAGTCTGAGGAACGGCTTTTCAGAACTTACCCCAGCGGTCCTGCGCTCAGAACAAGACGCTCGAGATCGAGGCCTTCCATCAATACTTTGACTCCTCGGTTCACTTCCCCGAGGAGATTCTCCTTGGGGACGAACACATCTTCAAAAATAAGTTCTCCGGTGTTAGAGCCACGCATTCCAAGCTTGTCCAGCTTCCTCGCGCACGAAAAGCCTTTAAAGCCCTTTTCTACCACGAATGCGGTGATGCCTTTTGAGCCTTTCTCAGGCTCTGTCTTTGCATATACGACAACGTAGTCCGCATCGGGCCCCTATATGGTGAAAGCTATGAATGAATAATTCCCGTTGGAACGAGTAATGGAGGCGAAGCAACTCACGTTTGTAATCCACATCTTCGTTCCATTCAGCAACCAACCACCATCAACTGCTTTGGCTGTCGTCTTCATACTGACGACGTCGGAACCTGCAGAGTGTTCTGACATTGCCAGTGCTCCAACCTTTTCTCCAGAAAGAAGGCCGGGAAGAAAGCGAGCTTTCTGGTCCTCATTACCGTTCAGGGAGAGTTGGTTTACGCACAGCTGGGAGTGTGCAGCGTAAGACAACCCGATACTCCCTAAAACGAAAAGATACCGCGTCAGAAAATGAAACAACATCCCATTAGAGAGGTGGTAAAAGGAAGTAAATACCTGAAGCTCTGCTAATCTCTTCCATAACTACACAATGGGCCTGGTAGCCCATTCCAAGTCCCCCATATTCTTCATTGGCAGTAACACCGAGGAACCTAGGGAGAAACGACAGTCAGATAAAAGTGAAGAACCAAGCCAGATAGATTGTGAAATAATACCCAGCATCTCCCAGCTTTCTCCACATCTCCGCCGGGAACTCATTCTGTGTATCTGTTCGTGCTGCGACTTCCTCGGATATTTCTCGCCCTTGATTGAATTGATTGTTAGACACGGATGCGTATTATAGGGATTCTGCTTTTCACGGAATACTGACTGGTGAATTCCTGAACACTATTCCGTAGTTCTAGCAGGTCATCCTCCGTGGGAGGTACAAAACCCTTGGGGTGCTTTGTTGACAACGTTCGTAATGCGGGGGTGTGGATGAGGGGGTTCCGGATCCCATACACAGCCCTCGAGGAATTTCGGAGGAGAGACGAAGAAAGTCTCGATAAGGAAGCCATTATGAACGAGATTGTTCAGAGAAAGAGAGTGTGAGAATGGAAGAACGGGTATGAACAGGTGGAAAGGCGCGAAGAGTGTCTTTACATGACGGAGGATGAGCGGAGAACACCCTCGGCGGCTACACGCGGCAATCGTCGCTTCGCCCATTCTTGTTCTTCTCCGCAACTCCTCCCAGTCCGGGGAACACTCGTCGTCCTTTATTATCCCTCATTTCTCACCTTCTTCTGCTGTCCCTTGACAGACTACTTCAAGTTAAAATATTCTGCAGCAAAGGCCATGGTCTATTTGATTTAACGTGTATTTCTGAACACCTGACACAAAACCCATATTGGCTCCACGGCTGTCATCCTTCTCCCCGCAATGCGTGCTCCATCTCCGCTCCTCCTGCGGAGCTTGAGCTTGAGCTCGAAAAAAGCACTGCCATATTCTCGACGACTTGTCCCCCAAAGGCATCTCAGATCAACTTATATCTGCCCGTCATCGTCAAGATCAATTGCTAGCTACACGCACCCTCATCATGCTTCGGCAGTCTCCACCCTCCCTACCGCCGTGGACACCTCCTCGCCAGACTTCCAGGAAAATTCCCAACAAATGAAGGAGCTGTTGGACCGCATGTCTACCCTGCATGGCACCATCGCCCAGGGGGGTCCACAGAAAGCCAGGGATAAGCACGTAGCCAGAGGAAAAATGCTGCCACGAGATCGGGTTACAGCTTTGATCGACCCTGGCACATCATTTCTGGAACTCTCTCCCCTGGCGGGCCACGAGGTGTATTCAGACGATGTGCCCGCGGGAGGTATCATCACAGGGATCGGGACCGTCGAAGGGGTTACGTGCATGATTGTTGCTAATGATAGCACGGTCAAAGGTGGCACGTACTATCCTATCACCGTGAAAAAGCATCTACGCGCGCAGGCTGTTGCACAAGAAAACAAGCTTCCGTGTCTGTACCTCGTGGATTCGGGTGGTGCAAACCTGCCGCATCAAGCGGATGTCTTCCCTGACAAGGAGCATTTTGGACGAATCTTCTTCAATCAGGCTAGAATGAGCTCGCTTGGAATTCCCCAAATCTCCGTGGTCATGGGACCATGCACAGCCGGAGGGGCGTATGTTCCCGCAATGAGCGATGAGACTATCATCGTCGAAAACCAGGGAACTATCTTCCTTGCAGGACCTCCTCTGGTCAAGGCTGCAACTGGTGAAGAAGTATCTGCGGAGGATCTGGGCGGAGGTCAGCTTCACAGCTCGATTTCAGGCGTGACAGATTACTTGGCCGTTGATGATGCACACGCACTTGTCCTGGCACGCAGATCTATTGCCAACCTAAACTACCCAAAGACAAGTGTACCTTCACAGGTATCTGAGGTCATCAAAGAGCCCCTGTACGATCCTAATGAACTAAATGGTATCGTCGGAACCAACCTTCGCCGCCAAATACCAGTCCACGAGGTCATTGCTCGCATCGTAGACGGAAGTGAATTCGCCGAGTTCAAACGCGACTACGGTAGCACGCTTGTCACTGGGTTCGCCCGTATCTACGGTCATCAAGTGGGCATAGTCGCCAACAATGGCATTCTCTTTTCGGAGTCATCGTTGAAGGGAGCTCACTTCATTGAACTCTGCGCGCAACGCAAGATCCCCTTGCTCTTCCTCCAAAATATCTCTGGCTTCATGGTTGGTGCCGATGCTGAAAAGGGCGGCATCGCAAAGAATGGTGCAAAGCTCGTTACTGCAGTTGCCTGTGCAGATGTCCCCAAATTCACAGTCGTGTTTGGGTCCAGCGCCGGTGCAGGAAACTATGGAATGTGGTAAATTACTGCCCAACACTGGATCCCCACTAAAAGTGGTTCAAACATGATTAAACAGTAATACTAACATCAACCCCAGTGGCCGCGCATACTCCCCTCGCCTACTATTCATGTGGCCCAACGCCAAAATCGGCGTGATGGGCTCCGAGCAACTCTCCGCAGTGATGGAGGCAGTCGGCCGCACCGCAGACCCCGAACTGAAAGCCCGAATCGACCGCGAATCCGAAGCGATCTTTTCGTCGGCTCGTCTTTGGGACGACGGCGTCATCCCACCCGCACAGACGAGACGCGTACTAGGCCTCAGTCTTGCGGCCGCCTTGGGCGGAAGAGACGATAAGGACGTGCAGACCCGGTTCGGTGTGTTCCGGATGTAATGGAAAATAAATATAGGATATCCAAACACCTAATGAACCTTAAACCGCTTATCCTCACTAAAAGATAGTCAAAAAGCAAAAAAAGCCATGTTATATAGGAACAATCACGACAGTCATGGATTCATAAGCATTTCTTCTATGTCACAGAGATTGTCACATTGACATTCACAAAAAAGTAAACGGCCGTATCACTGGGGAGGTGTGTCGCGAGACATGCGTTCTTGCTTCTTAATCAGTCAAAAACGGCAGATAAACAAAACAGAATAAATATAAAGGGGAGAGTACCCTGCCGTTGACTACCACCGTCGGACAAGCAAGACTTAACTAAGTCAAGTCTTATGCGGGGGACAGTCGACGACAGAGAGAAGGTGAAATAAATATAAAAACTTTTGTTCAGTTTTGAAGACAAGGGGCAGAAAGAAGATAGGCGGGTGTAGATATAAAAAAAAGAGGAGTAAGAAGAAATCGTGTTAAAAAAACAAAGCGATAAACGTTATAAAATGGATATAAATCTATCATTCGAGGTAGCACATAGACAGCGTATGATGTAACATGATATAAGATGATAAAGCTGGACATTAGAAGCATGGTGTAATTGTAATGTAAGAATGGGTTTCGTATAATAAGTAACCACAGGCGATTGCCCGGGTTTGTAGTAGTGTAAGGGGTGGGTGGGAGAGGCCGTATGGGATGAGTTTCGTTTTGTAGTTTTAGTCTGTATAGATTATAGGATCACACAGGGGCGTCCGTTCTGTCGTCTCTTATCTCTCTTTCTGTCGTGGCGGTTCGGGCCTTCCCGCTTGCGCGACGACTCGCCGTGCTTCGATGATCCTTGCAGATCCTTTCTGATGATTTGGCGACAGAGGTCGATGAATACCTCGTTGACATTGGCCCTTCGACGAGCGGAAGTCTCATAATAGGGTGCGTTGCCCCAGCTCTGGGAGAGAGCGAAGGCTCGGGCACGAGCGACGGCACGGTCTTCTTCCAGGTCGGACTTATTTCCCACAATTACTATGGGGACCTTTTCGTCGTCTTTGATGCGGATGATTTGCTCGCGCAGTTCAGATAACTCGTTCAGAGACGACATGCTAGTGATGGAGAATACGAGCAAAAAGCCTTGGCCTTGCTTCATGTATAACTCTCTGGGCATGATTTAGTATGATGGTGTATAACGCTTAGAAACAATACACGCTGAGCGTGGTGGGATATTTACCTCATAGCAGCTAAAAAAAGATTGTTAGTATGAGATTGGTGTTGGCTTAGAAAGTTTGCAGACTTACTGAATTGTTCCATTCCTGCAGTATCAAGACTATAAGCAAGAAAGTGGGTCAGCAAGGTTGTCATTCGCAGGTATCCACAATACCAATGACATGGCATGGCACATACATTTCCAGGATACATTGTCGGCCCTGGGGACATTAGCAAACAGCCTGGGATGGAAAAAGAAGGAATCAACTCACATCTACTTCGATCTGCTTGCGGTATGAATCTTCGATGGTAGGGTCATAACTCTCAATCCAGACATTTTGGACGAATTGAGCTGCAAGAGTGTTAACCTCGGTAAAAGCAAGTCGAATCACCTTCTGTAGGAAGATGTATGGCACAGGGGCAGAAGAGAAGGGGAGTATGTACCAGTTAGACAACTTTTTCCCACACCTCCTATTGCGCAATAACTATGATCAGTGACGTGCACTTTTTGAACTTGAGACAATGAGTATATGCCTACCAGCACCTAGCACAACAATGTGGTATTCGCGTCTGGTTGAAACGGCCATTAGAATCCATGTAAAACAACTCCGACACCAGCTCCGAGGGGTGACTTACTGTGGTCGCATTGAGATGGCAGCTGTAGTTTCTAACTAGAGAAATGGTATAAAACAAAGCGTAAAGCTCAAGCAAGTAAAAATTCGGCAAATGTCAAGGCAGAGAGAAAATATGACCGGGATATCGATTCGTTATAGTTCCTTCAACCGAGGTATGATGTTGCGGTGTCCAACCGGGCGTCGACGTGAAATAGAAATATATCGTCAATTGGATCCTGCCAAACCGAATGCTTCTTTCTCGATATAGAATCTGGGCTTCCTGGCAAAGCCGCTGGGTAGAGCAAGGGCAGCGACACGCGATCCGGTTACATGGGTCTCGACGCCAATTCCTCGCAGATATCTCCTCGACGCGGCAGAATAATCGGAGCCTGCCTTGAAATAAGCCTCCAACAAGGCACGATAGTGGAGAAAGGTGGCTGGCAAAGGAAGCGCAGGACCAAAAAGGAACTTTCAATGACAACAGATCGAGTTGGAATCGGAAGAGGCTAGGTAGACTCAAGGCCGTGTCAGGAGATGAGGGAGAACGGGGTCGGAGGTTGGATGGGGATGGGGAGAGAGGGATCAATTGGAGATTCTGCAGGGTCGTCAATGGGTCGTGGACTCGTGGTGCATGAGCTCGTGGGCAAAGGAAAGAGAAAAAAGAAAAGAGAAGAGAAGAGAAGAAGGGAAAAAAGGTTTGTCGAAACCTTCTGGGATGAAGACGCGATAGAGAAATGCTAGTTCGTTCAGGTCTTGCTGGGCGGCGGTGAGAATCTCGATTTTTGTGCGGACACGACGGCCGATCCTATATCCGCCAAACTTTAAGTGATAATATGATTGTAATAGTAATAATAATAATATGGATGGGGATATATTATTATTATGATTAATTATTGTGGTGAAGCCCTAATTATCGCAAGGGTTAGTGAGCTGGGCACTTAAAAATAATATGGGAAGAAGATAGAGAGAGAAAGAGAGAGAGAGAGAAAAAGACCCCCAACCGTGTCTGTGGAGAGAAGAAAGCATTCATCACAAGGGAAAAAAAGCATAGAAAAAGCACCAGCCATGGGACTATCATCCATCCCCATCGCCTTCAAGGGCTGCTCAACGCCAATAATTGAGAAATAATCAACCATCATCAGCGTCATCCCCTTCTCCATCCTTCTTGTCAGGAGATGTGGGTGTGTTTGGTGGATCTGCCATCGCTCGCCCTGGTCGCAGACTGGCTTGAGCGTTGTCCCAGATTTCGAGACAACAACTCTATCACGAAACAAATTGATGACAGAGATGAAACAAAATGAACAGAGGTGAAGATGAAACAGATGAGAATGCAGTCAACTTACCAGGCAGAATAATGGGAATCAGAAAGTGTGGATGGGAAAGCAGACAGACAGACAGCAGCAGATCACCACATCTTTAGCATGTCTCCTCAACACCTCCTCCTCGTCGAATGTCGTGCAGAACGTGTCAAACTGTCAGAAAAATCCATCCATCACCTTTTCCTGCCGCCCTCCTTCGCCTCCTGAAACCCAACCAATATCGACTCCCGCAGTCGCACTGTTACCTATCACCCTCGACCGTGATGGATTATCGGGGATACAACGGGATGATCTGCTGGTCATCATCGTCTTCCATCATCATGCAGGATGGATGTCATTCCGAAGCAGCCATTGGGAAATAACACGGGGTACTTCTTCAGGTGCATCCCGGGGAACCAGGATTATCCATCAGCTTGTCGACGCTGCCAGGCACCGCCAGCCTTGTAGGCAGGCCACTTGCTAATTTGATCACCAGGTTGGTTCGATAATGGATACATAAATCAGTCGATCAATCAATCAATAAAATTATTAAAATATTGAAAATATTATAAACGCAGGGAAAAAAAGGTGCGTGACTGCAGGAGGACACGACATTTTGCATCCCCCGATGTTGGGCCAAGGGGAGTCAAGCTGAAGAACTTTCCAATGAACAGGATACACATTTCCATCTCAGCAGCAAACAAAAGGCAGCGTCTACAGATCTACAGACGAGAAAGGGCAACAAAAACCAAATCCCAGTTCATTTGACGATCTTTCACACCGTATACTCGGGTTCGATAGTCCAACAACACACTGATTACCATCCAAACCACCAGAATCGCTACCAGCAGAACCCGTCATTTCCGTGTCGATGGCACATCGTACTTTGTACAACATCGGGAGATGCGGTAAGGGGGGTGGGCCAGGGTTGGACGATAAAAAAAAAAGCCCTGCGAATATACCCAATAGAACGGTTCTTTTTAAGAATCTCGATCCAGTGCAGCCTCACTTGACAATCAAGTGACAATGGAAATAAATATGCATCAAGGGGCGGCAGGATAATTCAATCGGATCGAAGTTCCGGCCCCCATAATCATCTGGAATGTTGCAGAATGCCGTCGTCATATCCCATGGGAGGGAACTAATCTACCTGCAGCAAACATGCTATAAAAAGCATTCTCGACTTACGGTGTAAGTTAATTCGAATATCCAGAGTGACTGCTTATCGTGATTTCGTGGCATTTTATTAAAGCGGCCAGAAGGCTTACATAACTATGCTATACTTCAACTCAATATTGCCTGTTTATACATTGTGTAATGTTCATCAACACAGACTGACAGGAGCATGAAAGACAGTCCAGGCAAATAACTGAAATATATCACTCAGCTCTTGTAAGATGGGTCTACTATCGAGGTCATCGTATCGGATTAATAGCTTGCAGTTGTATCCTTCCAGCTAAGTCGAGATAAAGTGGGGGCATGCTGCCCCTCTTCATCACCACTTTGACTTGATATTCTGTATACTATGTCAGAATTACAATGCATTCATACTGTTGGTTATGAATACCCATGGCAGAAATGATTAGGGCAAAGGTTTATTGCAGAATCCAGCTGAATCAGCAATTCGACATAAGTACTCTTCATCTTCATCACCACCAATTCCCACCAGTCCCATCACCACTATAAGCCCTCTTCAAAATATCCCATATCATCAGACCTGCTCACCAGTATACCCCTCCAACACTCCCCTCCCGTCTCTTCCATAGGATAGATTAAATCAATTACATACACATACTACCTACCTAATAGGTATATTAATTCGTAAGGCAGCGTCTTCTAACCCCCACGTTCAAAGTACTGCTATGATGTATCACACAGATTGATCCACCCCATGCACCATCTTACCCCGTACAGAATAGATGTATAAAACCACGGATCATACGAGGGGGGGGCAACGAATGTGACTCGTGAATTATTTTCAGTGCAAGTTATTTGTCTTCCTGTTCTGGTCGCGGTAAACGCGAGATCTAAGATTATTGTGGGTTGTGATAATCAAGATCAGTTGGTTGCATGTAGAAGGTGGGCTACGAGTACGAGGTTATTAGGTAGGTGATGCATGCGCCTTTATCAAGAAGTGGTACTGTAGATTGAATAAACGACACGTCTCAAGAGTGGTTCTATCAAACATGATTGTCGGGTTCGATATAGAGTAACCAACGCAGAAGAAACAAGTACATGAAGTATTATCAAAAATCAATAACTATCTATAGTACATGCCGAGTTTAGGGCATACATAAATCTCACATAGAAGTCAGGGAAAAAAAAAAAAAAACAGGCGCTTACGCTCACGCAAAATATCACTTGCATCTTGCTCTTATGGACCAACCTTTCCAGAGGCAAGATGAGTCCTGCGTCCAGACGCAGTGTTTGCAAGTGGTTTGCCGCCCAGCAGTCTTGAATCGGTAGTAGATTGCTCTCTATCGCCATTTGTCTCATCTGCCATGTTTTCCTTGAAGCTCAATGACACTGGCGCTTTGCCGCTGTAACACTCGAGTGCCTCAAAAACATGGCCGAAAACTTTGTCATCCACATCCGTTGCCCACAAGAAGTCGAGATGCTCGTACTCGGCAATCTGTTTGGCAACGATATTACGCGGCAGTCCTCGCAACATCACATCAATGTCGATAAGACTGTCGCTTCCACCATAGAGCAGGACGATGGGGGTCTTGATGTTTTTTGTGGGGTACTTGACCGGCTTGTAGAATCGTTCGCTGGCCGCAGCGTTGAGCGGAGCATGGATCTCGTCGTCGTAGAATTGGAAATTTTTGTTGCGGATGACCTGGAACCAATGAACCACCGATTTCGTGCTAGTAAATGAAAAGAGGTGGAGATATCCTGCAAGCTTCTGAAGCCGGCTAATCCTCTTGCACTGCCAGTTGAAGAGCAAAGACAGTGATGAGTCAATGATCCGGACGAAGATCGGTGGGTACAGAATAGTCTGCCACATGGTCGTTGAACTGAGGATGCTTCGCCGGCCAAAAAGCAGAAACAGAAAGTTAGGCGACGCTTTCATCAGGGAGTCCACAATGCGGTTGGGCAATCCCGAAGGAGCCATCGCTGGCGCAAGCGCCACGAATACATCGACCTTTTGGTTCAGCAAAGGGTGGATTGCGAGGGTTGCAAATGCTTGGGCTGTTCCCTGTGAGAATCCGATATATGACAGCGAAGGCTGCTCTGTGACCTCAAGGATGTATTCAATACTGTCTGGGATATCGTGAAAGGCGAACTGATCGATCGAAAAGTCCCAGAATTCATTGCTTGATGGAGAGTGCCTGACGGATTTCTTCGAGTACTTGTTGCCCCGGTTGTTACCAAGCCACACATCGTAACCTCTTTCCACAAGTTGAAAGGGTAGACAGCGTTGCTCCTCTGACAGGCAAACCCAAACCTCACTACACATCATGAGACCATGGTGGAGATAGACAACCGGCTTCCTGGTACTGTTTTCACCCTGGTTAACTCGCGACCCTTCTTCCCCTTTTCGATAGGGCAAACGGTGGAGACCTAGAAGGTAACCATCGCCAGTCTGAACAATATGCTCTTCGGCTTCGTAGCCGAAGAGGGCGCATATGTCCGCAAAGTCTGATGTTTGAGCGATTTCCACGGCAAAGGACTCCTTTGCATCACGCTTGACTGGTTCCTCTTGTGGTAAAAGTAGGTTGAAAAGGGTTTTGGACCGATCGTAGCAGAAATTGATCACCGGCTCCGCTATTCGAAGTCAGCCCCTATTCCCAAACAGAACACAAAAAGCAATAAAAAGGCCCAACGGGCAGTAGCGTGCAAGTACTTACGCAGACAAAAAGTGATAACATGAATGATAGATTCCAGTAGAACCAAAAGAAGAGACGTGAAGAGAGCAAAGTACTCGAACCAGAACAACCGTCCGAAAAGAGGTACTTGTGCCATGGTGAGAGGTCGTATCAGGTACAGGGTTATTCAGTTGCAGATATCAAACAAATATCATCGAGCAACGATGTCAATAACGGCACAGATACAGAAAACTGAATAGACGGTTCCAGTGGACTCCATCACACACTGGGAGGATTTAAAAGAAATTGTCGCCTCTCCCTGTTCCCATCGTGTTGACAGTTTCCGACGTCATTTCCCTGACGGTCAATCCGTTTCTCCCATGTGATGCTTACCTAATCTGGGGAAGTCGAGAATCACCTGATTTTTGCCGAAGAGAGAACGCATCTTGACGATCGTCTCGGGTTGTTCACCAGGGCCGGTGGTGTCAGGACGTTGTCTCTCGCGTTTTCAAAATGCCTAGCTCTTGCAATGACATTCGTAAGTGTTGTCAAGTTTGTTTTTGGCGATCCGAAAAGATCACTCTCCTCCCAGTGAACTCATCCCGGGATCATCGGCGGTGATGCTTTGCGAAAAAGTGACCCCATTCTAACAAGCTTGTCAAATATCTACAGGAGATGCCCTGGCGCAATGTCTCCAGGAATCCGACTGTATCATGGTCCAGCGCCACACCCCGCGTGAATGTCTGAGCTCTCCGCACGCCGAGGAACTGCCCATGAAATGTCAGCAATTGCGGAAAGGTTTCAGCGAGTGCAAGTATGTCATCCATTTCCGCTTGCTTGAAAGTGCTTGTGGACGTAATGAACTGATTTCTGAATCTCTCTTAGACGCGGTTTGATCGATATGCGCAAACGATTCCGTGGCAACCAACCCCTCTCTTTATCCAAAGAGCTCGACGGCGGCAAACCCAAGAAGTCTGAGCAACTTTACGCCGGAAAGCCAGCATTCGAGAGTGTCAAGGAGATTAGTGGCGACGAAGTCCAGATGGACCCCGAAAAGACACGCGGGCTGTGAGCGAGAAAGATTCATGACATTGGATATACAAGCAATTTGCAACATTTTTTGAGGCGCCATGTTATTTCAAGTTTGATGATATTATCCTCTCCCTTGGCATGAACTGGAGTTGTGTTTGGGAAGATTGATGTCGAATAGAATCTGGTGTACGATACTGAGCTATATAGGACTGTACATAGTAAACAAATTTTAAAGGAACATGTCTATTTATATTCATCCGCTTGATCAAGCTGCGGATTTATGGCTTCCTACAGGCCAATGCATCTACGCCTATAGAAAACACAAATACCAGCTTGCGCTATTTTGCACAAGATTCAATAATAATTTCAAACAATATTGAATAATACACCGTTTACTGCGTCTTCTTATTCTTGGACGCAGCAGCTGAAGGCGGCTCGGCGTAGAGCCACACGAAGACAAAAGCAAGGAATCCGGCAATGACAGACCAGAGACCGGCAATCCAGACCCATCCACCGGTAATCTTCCAGCTGCGGGGATACTCATCGTGAGCATAATGACGGACGGTAACCTCGTGCTTCTCCTCGATGTTGGTGAGGAATGGGCGCTTGTAGTTGACACGGAAAGAGAAGATTCCGTGCTGGTCTGGAACGACGAAGCTCGTGCTGAACACGGTGCTGTTTTCGGTTCGGCGGACAGGTTGCAGGTTAAGACGGTGGAAGGGAGAGAGCATGGTGAACTCGAGCTGGAGGTCATCTTCAGCTGGAACCTCGAAAGGCACATAGTGGTCGTTCTTGTATTCAGAAATCTCGATTTCGAAAACCTGGAGGACCATGTTAGCAAGTTCGGTTGAATGATAAGAATGCATCACATACAGTCTCGTTCTTGATACGGTAGAGAGTGGGGTTTAGTTCGGTTTCACCCTTTCCGGCCAGATGGTGCTCAATCTTTCCAACCTTTAAAACTCCAGTCTCCTTGAAGGTCCACGAAGTCAATTGCTGGGCAAAAGCCTGGTTGACAGTGGTGGTCTCCTTTCCGTTGGGTACCTTGACGCTAGCAGAGAACCACTTGTCCTGCAAACTTTCGACAGAGCCCAGAAGGGTGAAGCGAGCCGAGTTTCTAGCTTGCATGGCCGAGACGAGGCCGAGCTGAGAGCCAGTAGCCAAAACATCCTCGACCGCGTTGGTCGACTCCTTGGGGTTGTAGCTGTAGGCAGTCACCGGAGCGCGGAGGATAGGCGCGAGAAGAGGGTTCGAGGCACCCAGGGTGTGAGGGGCAGCATTAGGGAGAGCTAGGACGCCCTCACCACTAAAGTAAGCCTTGGTGTCGGGTCTCAATGGACCGGGGCGCTGGACAAGGAGGACGTTGTGCTTCTCGGTTGCCGAAAGAGTGTCATAGTTGAAGTGGTCGACGACAACGGAGGAACGGTCAGTGGCCAAGTGAAGATCAAGCTCGATCAAAAGCGAGCTGATGGCGCTGGGAGTTGTGGATTTCCCGGAGAGGGTGAGGAGGACGTTGCCGTCCTTGTTCATGAAGTCAATGATGTTCTTGGGGCTGAGAGATGGACCAAATCCTGCACCATTGAGTCAATTGGATTGCACAGGAGATAGCATTCAATGTTTATCGGATAGCGCTAACCTTTCGACTTGGGGGGAAGGAGAAGGAGGTGGTCGTAAGCTCTGTCGCCATGCTGGAACAGAGAGAGCTTGTCACTCTTGGGCGATTCGAAAGTAAGACTGTATCCTCTGGCTATTATAGCTCATCAGCATCTCCTCAATTCTTCCTATCAGACATGCACACCTTCTAAGTCTGTCCAGAATGTGGAATACAACTCCTGCTCTGCTGCATCTTCCAGAACAACCAAAAGGCGATTTCCCGCACTGCTCAAGGCATTGACAACAGCCAAGAAGCAGAACAGCAGAAGAGAAAGACACCACCGCATCGTGAGGATATCCGCACAGCGGAGCGGAAGGTTACAGAAAATATCCGAAGCGACAGGAAAGCGTGGAAACCGAAGTTGTCGAGAAGTTCGTCGATCTCGTCCCTCGTTTCTGTACAGTTGGTAAGAAACGGGCGACGTGTTTGGACCCGAGAGCGCCAAGACCCGTGACGGCTTTCGTCACCTCCAGCCTAGTCCGACGCTCTAACCTCTCTCCATTGCTTCCCCTCGCCTCTCCGTCGCATCATCTCGGCCCTGTGCTGGCAAGCTTCTCGTCGTTGTTGGAACCCCGGAGTCGTCCGTCTTATCTGTGATACGGCTCAATTGTCCGTCTGGTCTGCAAGCGATCTTCTCTCCGTGTCGTCGTAACCGAATCCCGACCCCAAAAACTCTTGCGCTTCAATTCAATCCAACCACCACCCCCTTCACCCACTGTCACAATGTCCAACCCTCAATTCTGGTCGGCTCCTCTCCGCTACCTTCGCTGGGCCTCCCACGAAAAGCCGGCTATCTTCTACTCCATGATTATTGGAACAACGGGACCCGTCCTGCTTGTGTCTCTGCCCCCGATCCGGCGATTCTTCGGCGACGTTGACCCGCAACCCATCCCATTGACATATCCCAGTAAGACTCCTAACTGCTCGAGATGATATGGAGGTATCCAGGTCGACATGATACTGATATATCAACAGTTCCCCAGGGTCCCCGAAAGATCCCGCAAGGCTACGACGACGAGTAAATTCCCTCCCATAATGGAAAAAGATACAAAAAAGAAAGCCCGTGGAGTTATATTCTGATTCGATTTGCTTTGGTGTATTTAACTGGGAGTCAACTAAGCACAGTTCTGGGAACTGAACCATGAGGGGGGGGGAATGTGCGAATATGCGAATACCTATCTATCAATTGAGAGACAACTGAACTGGCGAGCGCTCATTTTTCTTCTTCAATATTTCATACCCCCCCTGGGAAATCGCTTCAGCTATTATCCCTATTTTCCGCCTGAGAGTCTTCGTATTGAGATTTGAGGATGGCCTTGAGAACGGCCTTTTCAGTCCAGTGCGAGAGATAGTGTATTGTACATGGAAACGAGTTGAGAATCCTCATTTCAGTTATTTACGGTATTCTCTAAGGTATTTGGTATAGTCTTGACATTAAGTAGGTATCGACGGTTGATCTATTCACGTGCATCATTTCTATGATAGTCCAATGCAATGCAACATCCAAACTCCTTATCTCGTAACCAAAAAAAAGGTCACATAAAAGACTCCTTGCAATGCAAATAACCCATGTCGAGCTAGCAAAAGGCGAAACCAAACCTCAATCACTCACGAACTGGTATCATCCAAGGATATGGATGTCGAGAAGGGAAGCAGCGACAGTGATAGTCCCTACATCCCCTCCAAGACATCCCGCACCGAGGGATCCCAACCCCCAAGTATCTCTTCCAACCGCTTCATCGACCAAAACCCCGCCACTACCAGCTCCTGCAGTGAAGCGCTCGTGAAATCATTCATGCCCTCCATATCATCCGGCCTGACCCTCCAAACCAGATCCTCATCATCGACTTCACAGCACGTCAAATATGGCAACTAAGCCATGGTTTTTGAACCCTGCCAATGCGTCCGATTCACCATCAACGGCATCACAAATTGCTTCATTTCCTCTTTAAACTCGGTCAGTACGTGCGGAACATGGCCCACATCCCTCCTGGTTAATTGGACGTTATTAATAAAGCGCACTTGCTCACCTGTATTCAAGTATCGATCCCCGCCTGTCGCGATGGCACGGTAGAATTCGGCTCCGCCATCGTCAGCGTTATGTGCGTGTCTTTTGTATACTTTATGGCAAACCCACTGTCTGTATACGAGCGCTGCTGCTTGCGTCTGTCTTTCCTCGATGGGTACGGTGTCCCCGTCCTTGTTTGTAAGTACGATGTCGGTAGGGTAATGGGCTAGGATGGTGTTGTTAATGGCGATTTTGCGTTGGAGGAGATTGAAGAATTTGATGTCGCAGAGTCTATGGATCCAGGGTGGAAGGCAGCTGCGCTGTTCTTGGGATATTTTGGTCCAATTTCCAACGAGATGGACGATGGTGTCTTTGAGGATATCCGCGGACTGAATTCGGTCTGCCAGACATGTCCAATTGATCGGGAGCTTGGGTATGGAGTTGTAGAGTTTCTGGTCGGGAACGAGCGCGTTGGTGATGGCTCCACTGATGAAATTGCTCGCTTGGATGGTATGCGCTATATCGAACAGCCCGCAGCCGAGTGTCGGTACATTGTCGATGCCAAAAGCGTATAGATCCGGGCTGATACCGTAGAAGGACTTGAAAATGTCCAACCAGTGGCTGCAGGTCGTTTCCGGCCAGGGAGGAGATACAGCTACGTTTTCTACTTGCCGGACGAAATCGGCAATTACCTATCGCACTATCAGCACTTACTCCAACACATCTTGAAAGGTGAATTGCATGCATGCATACATACATGAACTTCCAAAACCCCATGCCTAGACCTCTCCGACTTAACTAACACCAATTCAATATACGGAAGATCATCGCCATCATCGTCATCATCGTTATTATCGTCCAGCATCTTCTACATATCGCGAGCTTTTGCGAGAACAGCCTTGAAGAACCCCGAGTGTCTAGATAGAACCTGCGAATGAAACTGGTAGTGTTCTGAGGATATGGTGATGCCGACATCGCCGTCTGGGAAGTATGGGAAGCCAAAGAAGAAGGGCAAGGGGCGTTCAAGGGCCATTTTCTTTTCTCTGTTTTTGTAAACAGATATGTGAGGGAGGGTTTATTGAATATTCAAGTAGATAGTAGATACAAGTTGATAAGATAGACTGCCAAAAAGGTAGGATTGAGATGAGTCGACTGCATGTTGAGGTTTTTGTAGGAAGGAAGCAATTACGGCCACAATGACATTCGCATATCTTGCAAGTTTCATCTTGACAATCTGCTTCAATGAAAATATCAATCTGCTTTGACATGTTTTGTATGAGCAGTCTTTGTTGTCTTCGTTTTGAAAGAGAACATGACACAATGAACCGGAAGCCCTGCCAAAGAGATGGATGGTATGGTATGGTACAAAGGAACCGACCTAGTCAGTCAACAAGAGAAGTAATGTTTCGTAAGTTGAAAGCAAGTTTTGTGAAACGGCATTGTGTGGAACGGTACATTGTCCAAATTATGAGCAAGGATGCTGGTGGAGTAGTCGATTATAAGTGGTTTATAAGTGCATAGTCATTCAAATCCAAGGGACCAAGATGGGATCAAAGATGCACGCATCCAGGATGTTCCAACGGTGGCAATTCCCGATAGATATCCGGAGATGGCAGATCCAGCACGGTGCCTGGGGAATAAAAGGATAATGCCCCGAACGCATCGATAAGGGAAAACGGGGGGTAAGTAGAACTTTCAATGATGATTTATTAAGAAGCTTTCGAGACCGCAGGCCAGTGTCAAAACCATTGAACACCCAGAGAAAATAAGAACGCCGTATAGTATGCTCATATCTACATGTAGCTCGTGGACAGCATCAGTGTGTATCGAAGCCCCTGACTGATGCAACATGAAATCAGCTGGATGCTCCCGCAAAGACTCAACATGGCTGTGAGAAATAATCCAAAGCACCTCTCAAACCAAAAAATAGAAAATGAAAAGGATACAGAAAAAGAGACAAAAGCACCTGTACACCGTGAAACAACCAAAAGAATATAGGCATATACTGCCAACAGGAGATGAGTGTAGCCAAAACCGGGATTAGAACAATAGAAAGCCAAAAATCCGCCTTTTCATCACCCCGTCACACAAGAGCAAGAGGTTGGTCAACCTCTTCAAGCAAGGTGACCACAAAAAAAAGATCGAAGCAAATGGCCAGATATGGAGCGAGCACCAGTCAGCAATATCTGCAAAGGTGCTTAGCAGATTCCAACGGAATCAACCAAGGCCAGCTTGAATGGCATCCATCAAAAGGGATCCGGACTTCCTAGGATTCTGGCTCCACTGGAAGGCATTTTGATATCAAATAAAACATAATTTATCCGGTCTAATATCCCTGGATAGAGATTTGAAGATTTTGGTCCAAAAAAAGAAAAATTGTAGGAAAAAAAATTGAAGAAGAGACGCATGAAAAAAATTGCTTTTTTTCAAAACATTATCGTCAAGTTCTTCTTTCCAAAAGTGATTGTGATCCCGGGGCACCAGAAAGGTTGTAATTAAATCCGGGAGTTCTCCAATAACTCGGTTAAGTAATATTAGAAAATATCCTCTACCGAGGCCGGCGAGGCTGGGTCTCTCTGGCCGGTTGTGGCCTAGGGTTGCGGTCAGGGTATGTTGCCGAGTCGGGAGTATATCTAGGGTCCATTCCTATCCGGGGGTCTGGGGCTGTAGTGGCAGGGTAAGGCATTCCAGAGGTCACAGGGGAATAGTCTGGCTCGGCATCATAACCAGGCCCAGTATATCTAGGGGCGTTGTTTCTCCCAGCATCGTAGGCATAAGGCGCGTTGCTCGTGTATGTGTATGTTGGGTGCATATCAGCAGTGACTGCCGGCTGGCTTGGAGCAGAGTAGGGAATCTGGGGAGGGTAGGTATTCTGACTTGATCCAAAGGGCGAGTGACTGGTTGGGTAGGTAGGTTGAGTTGGGTACGGTGGACTCTGGGTCGCACTGTATGGGTGGCTCTGGGGATAGTCCATGTATGGTGGCTGAGCAGGGGGAACACTGTAAGTGGGAGGAGATGGTCCTGGCTGCGGGCGCCCTTCATGCATCGCAGAGCCCGAGTAGCTTGCTGAAACTGGAGGGGGCTGTGAGATGCTGTAGTCTTGTTGGATATAGCTGCCTCGGGGATAGCCTTGGTCAGCCCGACGCGACACATCTGCCTCCCAGCGAGCAGAGTCGGCCTTGAGATCAGCAATCATTTCCTGTAGCGCAGTCGAGTCAGCTTCAAATTCTATACATCACATCACAAGATCCCTCCATAAAAGTGCCTCGACTTACAGATGTGAGATTCCGGTAGGCACGAATGAAAAATCCCTGACGACCCTGTTTGCAAGTCAGTAAGAATTCAAGGGGGAGTAAACAGTATTTTCAAAGAGATTCGGAAGGCAGACATTATGGTTTCCAGGTCTTACGAGCGCATCATTTCCAAGGTAGCGGCAAATGTCTGCTTGGATGACTTCCCGGCTGATACCATCGCCGGGAATGAAATACTCATTTTGACGCTCCGGGCGTGCATCATATCCGTGGCGTCCAGTCATTGTGTCCAGGGAGAGTAAAAAAGGTCACCGGTATTAAGAGATTAATCACAATAGGGATCCAAGTGGCCACAATTCAAAAGTCCGGAGATGTTATAGGAATAGCCGAGGTCCAGGAAATGGGAGAGATTGCCGGCAGAAAGGAATTCTTTGGGTTGATTGGAAGAAGAAAAGTACAGTTCTATTAAGACTGTGTCCAGGAAAATCCAGGGCTGGTAATGAAAGCTAATTCGACTTTTTTTTTTCTCCTTTTTTTCTTTCTTTTTTGTCTTTTGTCTTTCTCTTTTGTGCACACACAAACGCAACGCAATGCAGAATAGGCAGGGCGTCAATAATCCAGGGAGGGTCCAGGTCTGGTCACTTTGCTTCAAGTCCGGGCGAACGAATTATCCAGGGGTTGATCAAGAAAACTGTTCAACAGAAAAAAGAAAAATCCTCAAGAGGTTTCTTTCCAGCAGAGAAGGGAAGAGTTGTTGTGGTTGTTGAAGAATCGAAGGAGGATTCAAGGAAATAAAAGCGTTGATGGGAGGGGCAACCAGGAAGATAGATCCTTTTCCACGGGGGGGGCTCTCCTCTTTTTGTCCAAGAGAATAAGTGTATTTTCCAACACTTATTGAACACAGAGGTCTGCGTGAATTAATATCCCTTTTATATTTCCAACTGGCCGGGAAAAAAAAAAAAAGCCAGAGTAATCCAGGGAGTTAAGGAAGAGAGGGAGGGGTGGGGGGAGAAGGGAGGCCGAAAGAGATGGGAGAGAAAGAGAGGAAAGGAAGAGAGAGGAGAGTCAGAGAAGACGGGGAGATAAGAAAGAAAAGACGACGCAGGGAAGATCGGGCGTGAGGAAGAGAAAGCGTGAAAAGAAAGAAGAGGGGGGGCGAAGGAAAACGAGGGTGTTGTGGGCTCTGAATGAGTCGAAGCGGTTGGCTTGGGCGGTTGGGCCGGTTTTCCCTTTGGGCTGGTGTCTGGTGCCACGCCGACTCCACCGCTGATTGGCTGTAGAGGTCATCAGAAGCACAATGACAGAGGAGTGGCCAGAGCATGCATATCGACTAATAGGGCTTAGAAGAGAAGGAAAGGCTGAGGGGGGGGGCGACAGAGTGCAGAATATTCTCTAGCCGCCGTGGATCAACATGAGACAAAGAAAGATGCAAATGTTTCTACGAGAGTCCAATGGGAGACTGGTTCATATCGTCGTTCAATAGTGATGCTGCCATCGATCTGCCCTCATTTCAACCATTCCCAGCCTTCATTATTTTCGTGTTGTAGTAAGTAGTCTTTTTTTTTGTTTTTGTTTATTATGAGATGCTCGGTTTCTCCGCTTTGGACCCATCGTGGTACCACGGGTCCAGGAGTATTATTCGTTCCCAAAGTGTGGGACAGGAGGGCGGTGATATCAAAGCAGTCATGGCCACCACATGAACAGGCCGGTGTAGCCTCACTATTGGTACTCTGCTGAGTGATGCTGATGATGATGCTATGCTTTTGCACTTTTCAGCTGAAAGGACAGTCCTCCAGCCTCCCAGCAGGAGGCAAAAAATAAAATAATCTGATCATGACCGCATCTGGTCGACAGGCCCTGGTGTATGGCTTGGTTTGATTTTGGGTATCCCTGTATGAGTCAGTAGTGTGACCTCAGTTTTCTTTCCAAGGCTCTTTTCGTAGGCAGAAAACAGAGCAACGCAACGCAACGCAAAAGAAAAAAAATCATAGCCAGATGACAGAAACGGACGAGATTCTCATCGAAGTTTCAATAATAACATGTCCAGTCCATGAAAATACCCCGAGATGGACGCATATTATTAGATGTTTGGAGGGGGGGTTGACTCACAGCCCACCGTGAGGAGATGCCATCCCCGTCTGCCAACACATCAGCTCTTCTTCTGCAGCGGAACTGGATGGAAGCAGCTCCAATCCGTCTGGCTGGCTGTTCAGCCAATCACAGTGCTGCATTCCCTTGCCACGGACTCGCTGTTGGGCACAAATGCAGTTCGGGTATGCATGCCTGATTCCGCTCCAGGCTCCAAGGCATCAAGGCTCCAAGGCCGCCATCGTACTTTGCTTTCTTTTCCCGCGGCTGTTGGAGATCTTCGCTTCGCTTGCCACAGTACTTTTGTTTTTTTCTTTTTTTTTTTTTTTTTTTTTTTTTTTCGCTCGTTGGATTTCTACAAATTCGCCTCCCTCGCACGGATTCGAGTTTGGCTGATTTTCAGTCGATCGGAGGCAACATATTATTGCGGTGTGCTGATATGAGGGCAATGTGCAGTGCATCGATATCAGCATCCCACATGCACACCATGACGTCTGGCGCTGTAAGTCCAGCGGTGAGACGCAACGCCTCGTCCTGCTTGCTCAAATAACATCAGACCAGGTGTCCTTTTCCTGTATCTTAGTGCGGATAGAATGTTCGATTACGTGCTGTCTAAGCTGAGTAGGCTTTTTCCAGAGAGAATTAGTGAACCTAGAAACTTGTAGTTCGACACTACAATAAGGCCGTACGAGATGATGATGAATAAGCTCAGGCATCATTAGGTACTCTATAGAAGAGTATCTATTATGTCCAATGGGCATATTTTCTGTATGACTAAATATGGGCATGTGAAGGTTCTTCAGACCAGAGGCAAGCAGAGATAGAGGATATAGGATAGAGAGGAATTGGACGTTGCAATGCATAGAACTACTTATATCATCATCTCAGATTGATCAAGAGCTATCTTCATAACTCCTTATTAGTGTTGAGGATTCGATAATATATCTTGTGGCATAGGATTGGTTAAGATGGTGATATATATATTCGCCTTCACTCAAAATTATGTATGAAGATAAATTTATATATCCAGATAATGACTTCATACAAAGTCACCAAAGCTGCCCTTAACATGCTAACAGTGTTGTGTGCGCACCTGCTGTATTACTGAATCTGTTCCTAGTCAAAACCATCTGTGCAGTGCTTGAAAACAGGTATGGGTACTTCCCATACTGATCTCCCAGCTCAAGTGGGAGTCAAGGCAGCCCATCTTGGATAAGATCCGTAGCATTAGAAAAGAAGGAAATGGAAGTTTCTTCAACAATCATGTCCCTGATTGGGAGAATAACCTGGGTGCCAACCTGTATGATGGGAGGAATTGCCATGGTAGTCTGGATAGGTAAATATGAAGTTATTCAGATAAAATAAACACATGAAGCGCAGAAAGGAGAAAGCAATCTAATTGGTCAAGCATGCCCAAACTGATCAAACACAGATGCTGATCGGTCAGTGCGGTCTATAGATGGGACGGCATTATTTGATGTCTTCAGTGGGAGCAATTCAGCAGAATCCAAGTATGCGAAACTGCCCGTACTGCCATGCTCCAATGTCATCCCATTGATCCAGTGATTCGTTTATATAAGGGTTTGGCTGTTTGCAGAATTGGAGGTCAGACTGTCAAGATGCCTTCTCTGATAATATTGGCTCTTCTACAAGTTACAACAGATCCATGATGTGGAGTGATGTCGCATCAATTTGATGTCATGAAGCACTACTGTATCTAGATGAACCACTCACTGTCTCTAGTGCGTTACCAGATCTTGATTCCCAAGCGTTTGGGCTCAGCACTATATCTAAAGTGGTTACCTTCTCTCGTATAGTTTGCATGCTACTGGCTGGATCGACACTACACTTAAGTGGGGTGCGATTTTAGCGAGTATCGTGAAGACTTTGACGCGATTATTTCCAATGAGGAGCAGAATTACCAGATGATACTCTGTCTACCGCCTCTTCTGAGCGAGGGGTTTCTGTATCTGTGGGAAATTAGACTTTCTTAGTGGTGGTTGATGGGATGAAATGAGACCAGCATTGGTTGATATCGTATGCTAGATCAGCAACTACTCCAGTCACTCTGGGACCCTTTTGTATCGGCCTGGCAATACAGTACGGCTTCTTCCATGGACTTGGTAATATTACCCAGGCCCATTATATATGGCGAACACACTCAGAAAAGACCAGTATTGCTTTCATATACTCAATTGGTTCTAGTCAGATTGTTTCCCTAGGCCAGCTCACCATGTCGACTCCCATTGCTATCTGTGGTATCGGATTGAGGCTTCCAGGTGGCATCTCAACCCCAGCTCAGCTCTGGGACTTTCTCCTGGAGAAGAAGAATGCGAAATCCCGAGTCCCCGAGAGTCGATATAATGTTTCCAGCTACTATTCCAAGTCTGGAGGAAACGGTGTGATCAAAACAGAGCATGGGTATTTCCTGGATGACAACCTTGCTGCCCTTGATACCAGTTTCTTCAGCTTTACCAAGGTGGAACTGGAGGCGGTTGACCCTCAGCAACGCTTGCTGCTTGAAGTGGTTCGGGAGTGTTTGGAAAGTGCCGGCGAAGTTGACTACAGAGGCAAGGATATCGGTTGTTTTGTGGGATCTTATGGCGATGACTGGATCCAAAACCTCTTTCACGACCCCCAGATGTATTCCAAGTATCCATTGATGGTTGGTGGTGATTTTTCCATTCCCAACCGCATCTTGTACGAGTATGATCTTCGTGGACCCAGTATGATGATCCGCACCGCGTGCTCTTCAGCCACTGTCGGTCTGCATGAGGCATGCCTGGCCATACAGAGAGGAGAGTGCTCAGCGGCGATTGTCGGAGGCTGCAACCTTGTCATGTCCCCTACTATGACTGCTATCATGTCGCGAAAGGAGTTCTCTCGAATGACGCCACCTCCAAGACCTTTGATGCCGACGCTGATGGATATGGCCGTGGAGAGGCCATCAATGCCATCTATATCAAACCATTGGCAGATGCCATTTGTGATGGAAACCAATAAGAGCTGTTATCAGGGGCACTGCAACAAACTGCGATGGCAAAACCAGTGGAGTGAATGTTCCTAGCGCCCTTGCTCAGGAGAATGTAATACGCAAAGCATATGCCGCTGCTGGAATCGACGACATCTCGGACACTCCATTTGTGGAGTGTCACGGGACCGGGACTGCGGTTGGGGACCCCATCGAAGTGGCAGCCATTGCCAACACATTTGGGGATAGAGGCATTTACATTGGCGCTGTCAAGCCGAATATTGGACACTCTGAAGGTGCATCTGGTCTTACCTCACTTATCAAGGCAGTGCTAGCCCTGGAGAATCAGGTCGTCCCCCCAAACATTAACTTCAACACACCAAACCCCAGGATCCCCTTCGCAGAAAAGAAGTTAACAGTCCCCGTTGAGTCAACTCCATGGCCTCAGGATCGTGATGTCAGAATCAGCGTGAACAGTTTTGGTATGGGGGGAGTTAATGCCCACGTTGTCCTTGAGTCTGCTGAAAGCTTCACTCCTCCCTGTTCACCAACAGAAGCTACTGCCAAAGCGGTGTCATTGCTGGTATTTTCAGCCAACACCTCCAGTTCCCTCCATCGCTTGATGGACGAGCATCAGCAATACCTGCAGATCCACCCTGACTCTTTGGCTAACATGGCCTACACTCTGGGGGTAAGACGAGAGCACTTGCCATTCCGCGCAGCGTCCATCGTACGGCAGGGCTCGTCTATAGCTGTTACGACGCAGATGACGAAGAGTTCCTCATCACCGCCAAAGGTGGTCTTCGTGTTTACTGGTCAAGGTGCTCAATGGCCTGGGGTGGGAGTTGCACTTTACAAATCCAATCCAACATTTAGACGATCCATTTTAGGGTTGGAAGAAATCTTGTGCACTCTACCACAAGCCCCTACCTGGTCCATAATCGATGAGATGATGAATCCAGTCGAAAAGAGTAACCTTCACAAAGCCAGCTATGCGCAACCTATCTGCACTGCAGTACAGATCGGGCTTGTTGACACTCTAACTCGAACTTGGAGTCACTCCATACGCGGTCGTCGGCCACTCATCCGGTGAGCTTGCGGCAGCTTATACAGCCGGTAAACTGACTGCACGAGAAGCCTTTATTTTTGCATTTTATCGTGGTGTTCTGTCTGAGCATGTCAAGAAGACTGGAGGCATGGCGGCTGTAGGAATGTGTAAAGAGGAAACCAATCAATTCTTGGTTCCTGGAGTGGCCATTGCCTGCGACAACTCACCATCCAGTGTTACAATCTCAGGTGATCTAGAGGAGCTGGTGAACGTCATACAAGCAATCAAAAAACCACGACCAGATGTATTGGTCCGACAACTGAAGGTTGATTTGGCGTATCATTCCCCCCACATGAAAGATCTCGGGGACACATATCGTTCTCATATGGAGTGCTTTGCCACAAACTCCTCAACCGCACGTTCACCTCCCGTCCACTTCTACTCAAGCGTCACTGGAACTTGTTTGGATGACTCTGCTACTCTGGGCCCTCAGTACTGGCAGTCCAACCTTGAATCGCCTGTTCTCTTCCGTACCGCAATCCAAGGGCTCATATCTGATAACAATGGTCAATTCCTGTTCTTAGAGATCGGTCTCCATTCGGCGCTCTCTGGCCCAACTTGGTCGAAGGGATTTGGAAAGCCGTGATCCTATAATGACATTGACTGTGGGGTCATATGGTACCCTGGATTCACTCACAGGAGCTGCTAGCGTCAATGAGAATGTTATACAAGACGATCAAGTCGAAATTGAGGTAGATACCGTCGGGGTTAACTTCAAGGTACGCTATATATACACACCCACCAGAACTTCTGCCCCGCGCTAAAAGGTTGCTGATACTTGTACCAGGACGTACTCGTCACTCTAGGTATTGTAAATGTAGCGGACAATAGACTAGGTCTAGAGGCCACAGGGGTTGTACGCAAGGCTCAAAAGTGCGCGATCTTTCCCCCGGAGACCGTGTCTTTGCAGTCGGTGCAGGATGTTTTGCAACAAAGATAGTCGTATCTTCTACACAGTGTACAAAGATCCCAGATCATCTATCATTGCAAGATGCCGCAACCATGCCTCTCATTTTTGGAACAGTGTATCTACTCTCTCATTGACATTGGACAACTGGAAAGGTCCCAGGTACGTGTAAGTTTACCTGATTGACAGGAGAGCCACGCTTATGTTCATAGTAGACTGTCCTTATCCACGCTGCATCCGGGGGTGTAGGGATTGCTGCCATCCAGATCTGCCAAATGCTTGGAGCGACCATTTACGCAACCGTAGGCAGCGACGAGAAAGCCGAACATCTCATGAAAACCTATACTATTCCACGAGAGCATATATTTAATTCTCGAGATTCCTCATTCCTCCCTGGAGTAATGAAGGCAACCAATGGCCGCGGTGTTGATATCGTGCTGAACTCGCTTTCTGGAGAGCTGTTCCGTGCTTCATGTGAATGTGTCACTGACTGTGGTAAATTGATAGACCTTACTAAAAAAGATCGTCCCAGGGGTGCACAGCCTGCTATGCTGTTGCGCTCAAACGCTGTGTATGCAGCTGTCGATTTGACGGATTATGTCAGGCTAAGGCCAGAGAAATGCAAACAGTATGTTCGCAGATCCTTATGTCCTGGCCCCAATGCTAACGTACAATGCCAGACTTCTCCAGAGGATTTTAGGCCTCTACACACAAGGTTATATCTGCCCTGTTCGTCCGGTTCAGACATTTGCGGCAGACTCAGTGGTCGGTTGCCTCCGATATATGCAGAGCGGCCGGCATGTTGGCAAACTCCGGATCTCATTCAATAGCCCGGGGAAGCAGCTAGAGCCCTCATTCCCTCAAGAGTCTATGACTTTCCGCAGTGACGCTACCTATCTGCTCGTAGGGGGCTTAGGAGGGCTGGGTAAGGGAATCGCACGGTGGATGGCCGAACATAATGTGAAAAACTTGATGTTTTTGTCTCGAAGCGCAGGGGCTACTGTGCCAAACCAAGAGCTTTTCTGTGAGCTCGAGAGTCAAGGGTGTTCCGTAACTGTTGTCCAAGGAAACATCTGCAATGTGACTGATGTTGAAACTGCGATTTCATCGGCACCAATGCCACTGAAGGGAATTATCAATCTTTCCATGGTGCTAGAAGATAAATCGCTACTGCAGATGTCTCTGGACGAATGGAACACTGCCACAGGACCAAAAGTGCAAGGCACTTGGAATTTGCACAAGGTGTCCGCGGGTCTCGACCTTGACTTCTTTATGCTTCTCAGCTCCATGTGTGGTATTCTTGGTATGCCTGGTCAGGCCAGCTACGCTTCAGCAAACACATTTATGGACTCATTTGTCCAATATCGTCACAGTCTTGGCTTGCTTGCATCTGTCATCGACCTTGGTGCAGTTGACGGCATTGGTCACGTTGCTGACAACCCGCAAGTCCTGGAACGTTCCAAGTGGATGAAGCACCTCATCATGAGCCAGGAAGAGCTATTTAGCACTGTAACTGTTGCAATAAGTCGGAGTCTCCCATCTCAGGATGAGACGGAGTATTCTGGCTACACGAATCCCGCTCAGATAATGACTGGGTTCCGCAACACGACAACGGCGAGCGCGGCAGATTCATTTAATGGCAATACATTATTTTTTTGATGGCCGCTTAGCGACATACTTGAATAACAACACTGAGGAAAATGTCATTGATCAATCGACGGGTCAAAATCAACTGAGCCATTTTGTTGCTGCGGTAGCCGCGGAGCCCAGCAATTTAACCGAGCCTTCTGCTGGTGAATTTATTTCCAAGCAGATCGCGCACTATGTCTTCGATCTCATGTTGAAGCCCGTCGATGATGATTCCGAGATTGACCTCTCGCGCTCACTGTCCGATGTTGGTGTTGATAGTCTTGCTGCGGTAGAAGTACGATCTTGGTTGAAGTCCACCATTGGACTCGACATCAGTGTCCTGGAAATCATGTCATTGGCTAGCTTTGTTGCACTTGGAGATCTCGCACTTCGGGGACTGAGGCAGAGGTTTGCCTCGAAAGAATAAAGGGAAGGAAGAGAAGCATCCCCGCTTGGGAATTTGAATTGCTTGCGATCACGTTTACCGTACTGTTACCATGAAGCAAAACTTCGACAATATTGGATACATAATGTATCTCGAAAGCACAAGTCGTTCAAGTGAAGAATTGAATTGAACGTTGTTGAAAGTACTGGGTTGATGTCACTGTAGACAGTAAGCCAGACAAGCTAACCCCTTTCGGCGTAGAGCCGTGGACCAACTCATCCCCACCATGGAATTCCAGCTTCACGTTTTTGAATCTCTCGCAATGATTTCCATACCGCAAGCAATTGGTAGTCTACACTGAGAATACCGTGATACACTCACGATACCCCCTTCCAATGAGATCCGCCATGACTGTATCACCCTCGAGATGTCGCGCTCTTCCCCGGAACCTTTCCTCGCCTCGTCCTCCCCCGGCGATTCCCTGAAACCCCAATCTCGCTACACCTATCGTCAATTACAACTTCTTCGCCAGAACTCGACCGCGTGCCCATTGCGCGTTATTGCCCACGTCGATCTCGATGCCTTTTACGCTCAATGTGAGATGGTCCGTCTGGGGACGGAACGCACGACGCCCCTTGCTGTTCGACAATGGGACTCGCTCATTGCCGTGAACTACCCCGCCCGATCGTCTGGGATTAGCAGAATGATTTCTGCGGCTGAGGCGCGGAAGCTCTGTCCGAATATTGTATTACAGCATGTTGCGACCTTTCGAGAAGGCGAGGGTGGGAGATGGGCGTATAGGGATGACTCGTTCAAAAATATTAGCACGGATAAGGTCTCGCTGGATCCATACCGGGCAGAATCACGGAAAATATTGAGTGTGATGAAGGAGGAACTGTCGCGATGGCATGCGGATTTGGTCGGCGATGAATCCGTGCATGGGCAGATACAACCTGCTGGTCTTGAGAAAGCTAGTGTGGATGAGGTTTTCATTGACCTGTCGTCTTTGGTATTTGGGGTTCTGCTTCGAAGGTATCCGGAATTGCGAGCATCGCATGGTAGTGATGAAAAAGTGGCGTTGTTGCCTCATCCGCCGACAACGGCGTTGGAGTGGAATGCTGAGGACTGTCTGGTTGACTTGGACGAGAAAGAGACTGAAGTCGATGACCCTGACTGGGACGATCTTGCTATGCTTATAGGGTCAGAGATTGTTCGGTCAGTTCGGGCAGCCATTTGGGACAGACTCACTTATACCTGTTCTGCGGGAATTGCGAGGAACAAGATGATGGCGAAGCTTGGGAGCGGCTGTAACAAGCCGAATAAACAAACAGTTATTCGAAACCGAGCAGTCCAGAACTTTCTTGGAGGATTCAAATTCACCAAAATTCGGATGCTCGGAGGCAAGTTAGGAGATCAGGTATCTGCGTTCTTTGGAACAGAGCAGGTTAATGATCTTCTCAACGTTCCCCTTGAACAGTTTCGGGCCAAGCTAGACGATGATACCGCTGCTTGGCTATATGGCATTATCCGTGGAGACGACAGAAGTGAAGTCAATCCCAGAACGCAAATAAAGTCTATGCTGTCAGCCAAGTCGTTTAGGCCAAGTATAAACTCCGCTGAGCAGGCAGATAGATGGCTACGCATCTTTGCCGCTGACATATACGGTCGCCTAGTTCAGGATGGGGTGCTTGAGAATAGACGCCGTCCAAAAACGATCACTCTGCATCATAGGCAAAATGCTCAAGTCAGATCTCGTTCGATGCCAATTCCAGGCTCGAAACATGTCGACGAGATGGTGCTCTTCGAGCTTGGTAAAACTCTGCTTCGACAGGTCATGGATGATGCGCGTGCGTGGCCTTGTGCGAATCTCTCGTTAAGCGTTGGCGGGTTCGAAGATGGTGTCACCAAAAATCAAGCAATTGATGGGTTTCTACTTCGTGGAGCTCACGCTAAGACTTTGGGTCATTCTACGAGAGAGCTGGATGATGAACCAATGGCAGAAAAACAACCTGATGGGAAGCGCAGGAAAGTTGAAGATAACAAAGGTATAAGGCAATTCTTCACCAAACCGCCGGATGTTGACAAGGCTCCATCTCAGCTCGCTGAGACAACGGCCGAAGAATCACAAATATATGATCCAGAAACAGGACACTCGGCAGATCGTGTCGAAAGCCATGGTCCTATGTCTCCTTCCGAAGATACCGTGGATCACTATTCGGATATTCCGCTAGGACTATACACCTGCAGCCAGTGCGGCAAATCAATACCAGAATATGAAAAGAATGAACACGACGACTGGCATTTCGCTAAAGAGCTGGAAAACGAAGAAAGACAAGCAGCGAGAAGCTCTCAGCAGACATCACGTCCGATAGCTACTTCGGGTCCGTCTCGTAGCCGAGGCGGTCGTGGTCGTGGTAAGCCGGAGAAAGGGCAGATGCGACTTACTTTTGGGTAGAGCTACTATGTACAAATTGAATAATTGTATACCGACATCTTATAGCATATACTGTACTGTTATTTCTCGGACGTTTATAACTGCTTGTCTTACTCCTGTTGTTAATAAGCGGTCATTGATATCGCCACACTAGGGCTGAGCCCCAGATCATGATGTGGCTGACTGAAGTGGTCAGCTCAGCTGTCAGCATCCATCTGGGAATACTACTACACAAGTGCGAAACGGCATATATAAGGCTCAATGTACATGCTGAAGAGCTGCTGAGAGCACGCTGTGGTAGTGAAACTTGATTTTTTTTTTTTTTTTCAAAGTGACTAGGCTGACGCGGGAAACAGATGCAGCTATATCAACATGGAGCACATGTTCATTCATGTCAAAAAGCCGGGAGATGCCCTCAATTTAGCAAAAGGATCTCCAGTTCGATCGCACGTGGCTCGTCAGCAGTGGAAAAGCCATAATGAACAGCGATTGCTAGCTGCATCTTCGACGGCTGTGAGACGGGAGGAATTCCTTCCGATCCGTGTCGAATTAGACTGTTCAGCCCTGCAACCGAAAGGTGGTGATCCTGCAATAGCATCAAGTCAAGAAATTGTCAATCCTCATAGTGACTTTCTTTCAATACCGCCCTTAATAGGCGGGTTTCGGGTCGATCCGTTCAGATCCTACCCAATCCCATGGAGACCTTTTATCCCGCCACTCGTGGACCATTGTAAGGATCATATACACAGATCTCCGATGCGTGAGACTAACAGGACTGTTACATCAGATCTGGGAACCATGGCAGTTGACATCCCCGAGCTCGACCAGCCGGGAAACCGGGGACTACTCCGAACGAGCTGGTTCCCACTAGTGATGACCGAGCCATGCCTGTTCCTGGTCATCGTGCTGCTTGCGGCATCAAACTATGCATCCGTGCACCAAACCTCCATGGATCTGAAACTTAATCTCCTCAGTCTGCGATGCGAAGCTGTGAACTCGATCAACCGCGCCTTGGACGATCGACATGGTGCCGTAGACGACGCGCTAGTGGGCGCAATAGCTAAAATGGCAAGCTACGAAGCCATGTTTGGCGATCTGGATAATTACAGCGTGCATATGCAGGGCCTTCGGCAAGTCGTCGGGCTACGCGGTGGTTTGCCATCGCTCGGTCTGAATGGTTTGCTTCGTCGGATGGTGGTTTGGATCGATCGCAACGGAGCCTTTCTTAATGGATCGTCGCTATATTTCCCCGGTGCTACTTTTGCTCCTGGTCAACCATTGCCTGATCCTAACCCTGGCCACTTTCTGGGAGCTTCCTAGTCGACCCTTTCGGAATTCATAGATACCCCCGAGCATAATCACACGGAGTCAAGCGGAAATAACGGATTTTTTCGAATTTAAGCTCTATCTTCTCTTCCATATGAATCATCCACATATCCAGATGGATCCCGTCACTACCCGCCATTACCGCTTTCGTCAGTTGCTGCCATTTAGGGTTCCAAACATTCCCGATTAAGGCATCACATCAGCCCCACCACAGCAGATCTCCGACATTCAGCCAATCACATCTTCATATGTGACATATTTTTCGTCATCGACAGCCTGAAATGCTCCACTCTTCCCTTCTGGGATAACGCATCCTAAGCCAATCTAAACTGCTGGCGGCCAATCACAGCCGATTCTGGCTTGTCTCATCTGTGAGCAGTTCAGCTGAAGTTCAGCTGAAGGTGGGATGGAACACATACGCAATCATGAGCGGGGGATAAATAGAGCACAATGGTTCTCCAGAGAGCTCTAAAGATCCTTCATCAATCCTCTTCATTTACAACGCTTGAATAATTCAACTTTCAAACCACCATGTCTCTCACTGGAAAGGTCGCTCTCGTCACTGGAGGCGCAAAGAACCTGGGCGCTGAGATCGCCCGCCAACTGGCCGCTGAAGGTGCCAGTCTGTCCCTCCACTACAACTCGGCCAGCTCCAAGAACGATGCCACTCAGCTGGAAGCTGAGCTGAAGCAGAAATTCCCCTCGTCCAAGGTCGCCTTCTACCAGGGCGATTTGACCTCTGCTGCGGCCGTCACCAAGCTGTTCAAGGATACTGTGCAGGAGTTCGGAAAGGTTGACATTGTTGTCAACACGGTCGGCAAGGTCCTCAAGAAGCCCATTGGCGAGATTAGTGAGGAGGAATATGACTCTATGTTTGCGTATGTCGCTCTGTTCTATACTGTCTAGTATCTACGATGGCTGATCTGATTGATTCTTAGGATCAACTCCAAGGCTGCTTTCTTCATCCTGAAAGAGGCTGCTGCCCATGTGTCGGATGGTGGTAAGATCATCTCGATTGTCACTGCTCTGCTGGGCGCTTTCACCGGCTTCTACACCTCTTATGCCGGAAGCAAGGCGCCAGTTGAGCACTTCACTCGGTAAGAACTCTTGGTCTGTGATAGAAGATCCTTATACTGATATATCCAACAGTGGTGTCTGCAAGGAACTGCAAGGTCGTCGCGTCAGCGTCAACTGTGTCGCACCGGGTCCTATGGACACTCGTGAGTTGCCTCTATCTTGACTATATCTGAGACAAACGACTAATCGTTTTCATTTATAGCATTCTTCTACCCCCAGGAGTCTCCCGAGGCCGTCGAATTCCACAAGGCCAACGGTATGGGCGGACGTCTTACCGAGGTCAGCGATATTGCGCCCATTGTCAAGTTCCTGTGCACTGAAGGGACCTGGATTACTGGTCAAACCCTCTTTGCCAATGGTGGATACACAACTCGGTAAAGGATTGAAGATAGCCATGGGTTATGGTGGGACGAACCTCGTCTGATGGATGATGACATCAGTATAACCATGAAATATTCTCTATGATGTTTATATTATAATGAAAGTTATGAATTTATCATTTCGATTCGAATGTACAGCCTTGTTATTCTGGTGATGATGGATACGATGATGTAAAGACAGAAATATATATCAAAGCTAATCCCATCATCGACCCACGGGTCAAATGAGCCAAATTAAGCTTAATAGAAATATCCGAGAAGGTACATGCATATCAAAATAAATCCTCATCCTCCTGTCTTGTCATAAAACGTGCGAATATCGCGTGGAAAATCGCTCCCACCCAGCCCGGAGTGTGACATCAGCTGCCGCGGGGTCGACAACAACTCCTCGTCACCGAATGCTGCTTTTCGCTTCCTGGACAACAAATGAACAAATCAGCCCTGAACACCTGCATACGGGCCTCGACTTGATCGCCCTCATTGGATGCGTGTTTATTTCTCGTCCTATCTCTGACTCGTGCCCTTTCTTCCACGCAGTTGCTGCTTTTCTATCGAATGGGATGTTTCCCAACCGACTTATTCCACGGCGGAATTATTCACAGCCAGCCCACACAAATAATATCTCGTCATTGAATCTCGCTGCATCGTCCATTTAACTACTCTTAACTCTATCCGAATCTATCGATAATTTATTTCCCATCTAACCCACACCGCCACGTTGCACATTATCGGTTGGTCATGCCTCGACGACCCCCTCGTGAGTATTACGAGGAGGAAGTCAAAAAAGCAGCCGCAGAAGGCCCGCGAGATCGAGATCGCCATTCCCACCGCTCAAGACGCCAGCGCATCGTCGACGATGACTCCGACTTCCGCCGTCGATTGTCCGTCCCTCCCCTGGAGGAGTTGGAACGGCTCAATCTTCGTGCTCCATCCCCGCCCGATTTCACGCGTGAGAGTTTCGGGAGTCAGAGAGAGAGAGGCCCTGGCCCTGGCCCTACCATGACTATGAGACGGGAGAAGGAGAGGGAGGAGAAAAAGAAGAAGAAGCCGGATATGGCACCACCGCCGCCGCCACCACAACCACCACAGCCACCATCACTACATCCTCGGGAGAGAGTTAGAAGGGAGAGGGATGAACGGGTGTTCCGGGGTCGACCGCGACGGCTTAGGGAAGCTGAGAGTGACGAGTCGAGCTCAGAAGAGGAGGAGAGTAAGAGTGGTTTGACGGATTATTCGGACGATGATGGGATGTTTGCGAGGAAGAGGGAGGCTGCGATGCCGCCGCCTCCTCCTCCACCGGCACCACCACCGTTGGAATATGATAGTGATGAGGAGTTTGAACGACGAAAGAAAGCTCCGAGATTTGCGAGGCCTCCGACGTCGCCGTCTGTACCAACGCCGATGGGATTTGACAGTGACGATGAATTCGAACGGCGTACAAAGAGAGTTCCGAGAAATGGAATGCCGCCACCACCGCCGCCACCAGAAGCACCACCGTTGGGATTTGACAGCGATGATATATTTGAACGGCGTACTAAAAGGGCCCCGAGGGCTGCGATGCCACCGCCGCCTCCAGCAGCACCATCGCCAATGGCATACCATAGTGATGAGGAATTTGGACGACGTGGTAAGAAAGTTCCCAGGTCTACAATGCCTCCACCACCGCCGCCGTCTGTACCGCCACCGATAGCATACGATAGTGATGAAGAATTTGGTCGACGTGGTAGGAAAGCTCCGAGATCTGCGATGCCTCCGCCGCCGCCATCTGCACCAACGCCGATGGAATACGATAGCGATGAGGAATTCGAGCGCCGTGATAAAAGAGCGCCGAGGAAAGGGATGCCGGCACCAGCAGCACCGCAATTGGGATACGACAGCGACGATGAGTTTGAACGGCGTATCAAGGGAGTCCCGAAGTCTGCGATGCCACCTGCACCACCTCCGCCTGCTCCTCCGGGAGCATATTATAGCGATGATGAATTCGACCGACGTGATAAGGGACCTCCGCCTCCGAGTGCAATGCCGCCAGAATTGGATCATGGAATTGGAGCTTTCTTCCCTGGGCCTCCTCGCAGGGACAGTACCAGAGGGGGTTACGAAAGAGGACATCCAAGGGATCAGGGCATGTTTCGTCCTTTGGAACGCCCTCATATGGAAGTGCGGCGACCTGCAACTCTCGATTCTACAGAAACTACGGATGGTGATGATAGTGATGACAGCGATGATGAAGAAGAGGAAGAGGAGGAAGAAGAACATCCTGCCGTTCAAAAAGACCGACGAGGACCTAGCAAAAAGGAGGAAATCGAGAAGATAATCAAGATGCAAGAGACGTCATCATCGTCATCATCTGAAGAAGAGCCGCCTGCTAGAATGTCTCGATCTGCTCGAATGCCGCCAAAGCATCGAGATGCAGCCCCTCGCAGAGCTGTAGATGAGGGTACGGATCTTGCTGACCTGCACAACCGACTCGACAGAAATACTAATGTCTCGCTAGATGAATGGACTCTACCTCACGTTCCCACCCCGGAACTTCATTCACCAAGTAGCTTTGAGGAGCTGGAGACCCATCACCGGTAGGTAAATACGGATTGATGGTTTACATGTCCGCTAACGGGATCTAGAAGCGCACCTCCCCTCCGCGAGGTCGTTGTTGAGCGACGAAAAGACGGCACTCCCCCTGTACGCCACATATCACCAGAGCCATTGTCCCAGCGAGGAAACGGGGGTGTCAACATCGCCCACGCTCTACCCCAACCCCTTGATCGCGAACGAGACCTGGTGATTCTAGAACGAGAACAACACCGACGGAATAAAGATCTGCAAGAGGAAGTTGACCTCGTCCGGGGAGATCTTAGCCGACGCCCCGAGCACTTTTATTCCGAAGTCGGTAGCTCTAGTCAGGAGAGACGGCGGCGACGCAAAGGAGAGCGGAAGCCCAAGGTTATCGCGGAAGACACCGAAGAGACGGAAGATGACGCGGATCGCAAAGGAGGCAAGGTCGGACGACGATATATCGGAGTCAAGAGCCGACAAGAACGACTGTGGACGGAAATAACAAAGGACCTTGTGGTGAAGGAAGCGATCGAGCGGGTAGGATATGAATATGACGAGACGGAGCTATACTACTACATATTTTCGTACCTTCAATATGTGAGTTCAACCATGTCCATCACGGGCGATGAGTGTCCAGATCTAACAGCCTGCAGGAGGATATCTCCGCTCTCGTTGAGCTGTCCGAAGAGATTCGCCGTGCCCGTCGGAGGCGAATCCATGAGATCCAACGCGAGCGCGCTTCCTTGCCTCCTCCCCCACTGGCACCAATAGCCGATAAACCAGGCTCCCTATTAGTCGAGCAGCCCCCGCCGCCCCGGTATTGGCCTCGGAGAGAGCACTGGATGCCGGAGCGGGAAATGATTCTAGACGACAGTCGGCGGCGACTCCCTCCCGGGCGATCCGGAAGATGGTAAAAGCTTTGATCAAGTGTTATGTTTCAGCATGTTTTTCTTTCCTTTTTTCTTATTTATTCATGAATCATGAGAGTTCTGTGCTGGTTATATGTGATAGAATAAGCAGCTGATTCGAAGCCCGATGTTTACGTTGGGCCGAAGCTGTAAGGGAGGACCTTACAGACAGACAGCTTTACAGATGATGCCACGAATGTACGGAGTATTATGATCCATATGCAAGATCCACAGGGGTAAAAAAAAAATCAAGGAAGAGTCCAGAGCGATTCACGAAGTACTATTCTAAGTTCTTTTTTCTGGTCAAGCAGAATAGCCTTGCGGTCAGTTAATGACCTACTCAACGGAGGGCGATCGTCTCCTATATTTGACAACTGATATATATAGCGAAATCTGGATCTGGACTGGAGGAGAATAGAATGAAGGTCTGGACAGAGCGACACGGACAAAGCCATAGCCATAGCGAAAAGGCCAAGTAGGTCTAGAGCGCAAACGAAGTGGCAAAACTGGATTTGAAGCTCAGACGCAAGCAGAAAGAAAGGTTGTTTCACACGGGGCTGGATGATTGGTCATTATGGGGATGGATGTTATTATGGTGGAGTGTGTGTATGCACCTATGTACGCATACCCATTTATTATACAGAGTACATACATACAGAACAGTCAGACTCATCCCTGTGTTGGAGATCGATCATTTCAGTATAATATGTGCATAACAAAAATGACTTATTATGATAGATCTGTTGTTGGTGGTTTGAAGTGGATATGGAATAAATCAATAATTGCCTTGTTAGGGATGTTTTTGTTTTCTATACATAGCAATGTGTACCCAGTATTATTAGTATTCCAAAATTAGGTACACAAAACAAACGGGAAATTGGGTTGACTTTTTTTTTGGTTGTTTTCTTTCCAGCCACAAAAGTCAAGGGAAATTTGTTTACCACGAGTTGATATTTATATTCGATATTATATTGATTGTTAAATATAGATGGATGTTAATCGAGTTGCTATGTGGAATGTAGAATGTAGATAATAGGATGTGGTGTTATTGGTCAAGCTAAGATCGGCAGGATTCTCGGTGATAAACAAACTTCTATATATACTCGGTACTCTACACAGTATGTACTCTGTAGCAGTGTAGCGACAGAGGAGCTTGTAATAAGCATGCTAATTAACAGGATACGGATAGTAAAATAATAATAATAATCAGGTTAATATCCAAGTGGCAGGAAACCGGATGCTAGGTTATCTACTAGGTTGTCTCAGACGCTGCCGATGCGTGGATGGGCTGGTCAGTGGGACTCAGCCACAGTATTACATACATACAGTACAGTACAGTACCATACCGTATGTAACATTCTAGGTGTGTTCGATGTCATCGATGGAGCTGTGCAGTTACCCCTGGGGGTCATCGCAATTTGCCACCAGGTACAGTGGAGAGAGTTATTCGATATTTATGATGATGACAATGATGAGAGAATATTTTATATAAGTAACTGAGTAAGTAATATTCAGTATGCTCAGCTTTCATCAGCTCAGGCTGTGATAAGCGGGGTTTTGTTGTCTTCCAAGCTACCGATCGTTGGCGTCATTGGGTTATCTTCCCCTCATTCATCAGCACTATTCCTACAGAGTGGCTATGGAGATGCTATGGATATGAATATGAGATGAGATGATGGCTCATGATCCCAGTATTAGAAGATCATGAAGATCCTGTAGATGATTTTCAGTAAGCAGTCGATCATCTTATTTGATCTTATTCAACATTCAACATTGTCGAATAATATACCCCCCAATTCATAGCATCCCGACAGAAAACTCAACAGAATGGGATGGCTGATGGCGATGCCACACAGACATCGGCTAGTGCGGGGGCGAGGGAAAAAGCAACGGAAAGAGGGGAGAGAACTTCTCCGGAGTCCGAATAACCTCCAGACCCCGAGACAGTACAAGCACAGTTGAGATGCAACTGCAAGGACTCATGGCGTATTCCGGATGTTGCGATGCGAATGAGGCTGGGTTACACATGCAGAGTCATCTGACTTGATGCCACTGCCTACATATGTAGATAGAGTAGAGAGTAGAATGAAGGCAACTAGATCCAGTTGATATAATTGTCGCACTACTGCACTCTGTTCACAATCACAGTGTTTTTTCCTAGACCAAAGCTTGTTGTCTGGGAGGCTTCATCTCCCACCGAAACGGAGCCACTGCAACAACACGGCAAGATATCGCGTCAACCGTGGTCGACAGTGTCTGTTGTGCTCCCATCCAAGGATGTCGCTTGCTCTCATCCTTGGAATTGTGGACGGGAAGAACCCGGCCGAAACCAGCAGATCCACTACCATCGTACATATGTATGATGACGGAGTCTCTAGTATGAGTATTTAGCTTGTATACCATCTCAAACCGAGTTTCTTCTTTCTTTTCTTTCTTCTTTTCTTTTGCTTGAGTTATCGCTTACTGTTACGGCTTACCGTACTGTACGCCTCATTCCACTGGGTGCCCACATGGAGAGTGTACGGTATGTAATATTTGGAATTACTAGCCCCCTGTCTCTCCACCAATCAAACCGCCGAGATCTACGGTGGTGGTCCTGTCTCGGTCGCTGAAAGGTGGAAAAGTGGCTTTCGTTTTACCATCCATTATTAGCATTTGCTGTCTCTGGCCGCGTGTCAGTTACAGGAGTGACGCGGTCAATGAGCTGATATATTAACTGACTCCTGGACAATATTCGAATATCCTATGTTATAGACAGATACCTAGTTCTTATACGGAGTACCTAGTAGGTAGTTGGTAGAGTGTAGGAAGACTAGAATTCAGGCAGCATCTTATCGTGATTTTGCCAAGTCAGTGGCGCCACACAAACATCCAGACCGATTTGATTGGTATTTTGTTGTACACCGATTCTTACGTACAATACCCCCAAACATTGCATCATCATCGATCAGTCGGTTGATTTGATTCTCATTCTATCTGCTGATAAATGCAGCTCTATCACTATCTTCAAGCTTATTTATTTCCCTAGTTACAGCACAATCTGTCGAGTCGAATATGTAGCAGCCCTTCAGATCGGAAAGCGGGTATGTATGCCGGACTGTATGATACGTCTATACGTACATAAACATACAGTGGACATCCTGGATACAGGATGCATACATGATCATTTTAAATAAAATAAAGATAATTTGAATCATTCCTGCAATGAGATTATTTTCTCTACTATTTCCTGCTAAATCATCTCATTCACTGGCTCACACGTACAGTACCGTATCGTACAATACAATACACAGTACACTAAGCACCGCACCAGTCGACTAATACCATCGATCCATCCTACCAAATCCTCTGCATTATTTCCATCCCGCTGCAGCTGAATCTCTCGCTCGCTTTCTTTCTTTCTTCTCTCTTTCTTCCTTTCCTTTGCTGCTCTTTTGCTCTTTTCTCTTCGTCTCAACTGCTTTCTCTCTTTTGCTACCCCTGCCGCCAAGTTGTCAGTCGGTTGCCATTCTCTCTCTTCTCCTGGTTTTCCCCCCTCGTCATAGGGTGCTGATGATGCACATCACCTTCTGATCCTGTCGGTATCGTCCTTGGTCCCTCCCAAATGCCTGGCTGCGTCCGTTCGCAGGTGAAGGAAGACCCGGGAATATTTTGCTAGCTCGCTGTGCTCTCCCTCTGTTTATCGGTACGACCTACCTGCCTACCTACATATCTTTCTCTGCAAAATCTTTTCGTCTCGCCAAATGGAAGGATCGTATTGACTGATCGATCGACAACAGAACCGATACATCATTAATTTAAGTTGCGCAAGATCGCCTCTTACTGCAGGCCATTGTTTGCTCGACCTTTTTTTTTATTTATTTTAGCGCTGGGGAGATCGATCTTAACCATCTTGCCCGACTTATGACCTTGCTCCTTTTTCTCTCACCGAAACCATTTTGACTATCTTCGATCACGATCCGTTATCTCTTCCGACCCATTGTTTGTTGATCGATCTCGGCTGTTGAAGCTTAGGAGGATCCGGAAAAAATATAAGAAAAAAAAATAAAACATTCTGGGGAGGGTAACCGGCTGTCGACAACTCTTGGGATTGATTATTGGGGTTGAATATACAGCGGCATAGGGGCTGGCTGGAGAATTTCAAATATCGCATCTTCGACACGTACCGGAGGGGGGACTCGATTCGTCATGCATTTCGTTCTCGGTCTTCCGCTGCTTGCTTCGCTGGCAATGCCAGTCTCTGCATCCTCCGACATTGCATATTGTTCTACGGTGAACACTGGATCGTCGTTTAACGCAAGTATGTGTTCATGCCTTGCTGTCAGTGAGTGTCTACTGACCTTTTCCCAGACAGCAGTATCTACCAGTCAAACGGTGCATGCCAAGAGCTATGCAATGCCGACTATGCTTTTGGCATTCTTATGGACAAACGTTGCTGGTGCTCGAATATCGCACCAAACAAGGCAACCAACGTCGATGTCTCCGAATGTAGCGATGGGTGCCCGGGTTATCCTGCTGATAGCTGCGGCAATGAATCCAAGGGGTACTATGCGTACCTGGAAATGTCGATGCACATGGCTTCGGGGACAGCCACGGTTTCATCCACAGCAACCTCAACTGGAACCTCGGTTAGTCAATTCCCACCCACGGAAAACTAATGCTACACTGGCACTTGGTTACCTTAACTTTCGGGATGAGTCATGTGCCTATCTTACAGTACACTAACTATCATCTAGTCAAGTTCCTCGGACTCGACAAGCTCTGGAGATTCCACCACCACCGGAACGGTTGCGGTCCACACTGTCGCTGGTGTGGTAGAAACAGTCACCGTTGGAGGCTCGCAGTCCACCAGTTCATCTTCGTCTAGCAATAGCAGCGGCGACAGTTCGAGCCTGAGCAAAGGCGCTGTGGCGGGTGTTGTGGTTGGTTCTGTCGCCGGATGCGTCGGTATAATACTTTTGATTTTCCTTGTCCTGGCTGCCAAACGTCGGGCGCGTGCCAACAGCCCTGACCCAAGTGTACAAAATATCCTCCTCGATGGACGACAAAGCAAAGGCTCACAGATGAGTTTCATGAAGGGCGTCTTTTCCGATAACCACAGCCATACATTGTCCGCCGGCTCGTCGATCACACCTCAACGCATGCCGACCTTTACCGATAATCGCATGAAGACCGATGCGGCGCTTTATCACCACGGTCACCACAGAGATAGCACCACATCACTGCAAGATAATGAAGACTATTCTCGGCCTGTTTTGCGGGTAAGTAAGATTTACTCAAACAATGATGCACAACTAACGAGTGTCTAGTTGACCAACCCCGACTGAGCGTTCATTTTTGCGAAAAAAAATCTCCTTACTTTCTTTCCTTGTGTCTTTGCATCTCATTGTCCTCTATTCGATTTGCGCGTCTCGGCGAAAACAGCGGTGTTATGATACCCAATTGTCACATACTCACTTCTCTTACTTCTTTTCTTCCCTTCTTGATATGAAATATGGAGAGATCCGGGCCTGACACTCTTCTCCGTCTATACCTGCTTAATCCATCGATCATGGATACTGGGTTATGGTCCACTATTCGACATCGGAGAAGAAATTTTGATGCCCGTGGATTGCCCTTTCAGCAGGGTAGGCGGTGTTTCCAGATCAACCACGATAATTGAAACAATCGTTTGATCACCACCTGGAGGTCCTGGAAGTCGACTCAAGCGAGCTAGGCTTGATCAAGCTCTCCTTTGATTGTGTACATGGAAGCACATGGATTGTGTGCTTGCAAGTTGAGTACATACCCAAATGAACTTCTCACAGATTGTGTCTTGTTTCTTTTACTGTATTCCTTTTCCATTCCTTTTCTTTTCTGTCATCATTTTAGCCTCTTCAGGATCATTCAATTATTTCTTTAGAATTGTGAGACGGGGTGGATCGCAAGATTGACGGGTAGTGTTATTATTAAGGGGACGTTTCATCATGTAAATCATAGCAATAATGGGATTAGTGTGAGGTCAGGTTTCTTAGTGAAACATAATTGCATGGTATTTTGATACGATACTGGTCTCGAAGCGAAGCAATTGATTTCTACCTATTGAATAACAGCTAACTCCTGCAGGTTTCACCCTAACCTGCTACTCCATAACGTCCCTAGGAATCCAACAGTGCCTAATTCTGTGAGCATAAAAAAGAGGGAAAAAGCGTACTTTGATGATGCCTGAAACCTCAGCTTGGCATATGATAATACAACAAGAGCCACAGCTCCCGCCTCCCCAAAAACACAGCCAAATCCATAGGCGTTCGCTGGTCGGTATCTGTAATCGATAAATCCGCACCACAAGCAATCAGCTTGCGCACGATATGCGAGTACCCCTTTTCGACAGCGAGGTGCAACGGCGTTTCTAACCAGTTAGTCTGGGCATTGATATCAACGTTTCCCCGCGCAAGAAGTGGACTTACAACTTCGATCAATCCCGTGTTCGCCGCGTGGTGTAATTCGGTTAGGCCCCTGTGTGCGCGGACGCCGACGTTGATGCCTCGTTCGATGAAGAGGAGGGCGGGCTGGGGCAGGTACAAGCTGATCGCGTAGTGGAGGGCGGTGTCGCCTTCGTCGTCTTGGATATTGAGATCGATCCCTGCGTCGACGAGCATCGTGATGATATCCATGTCTTCGAGGTTCAGGGCTGGCCAGAGCAGCGACTGTCCGAGGACGTTTTGCGTCGAGATGAGATCTGGGAGCTCTTTCAGCATGAGAGGGAGGATTTCGGGGTAATCACTGTCCATGGCCCATCGAAGGACCGTTTCACCGGTTGCAGGCAGAGGTTGCCGCAGATCTGCGCCGAGGGACACGGCCATCTGGATCGTTTCCATCCGACAGAACTTGACGATTGTATGGATGACACCTGGGGCGTTGACATCCGCGCCTGCACGGAGAAGCTTCTGCACTAGAAAATCATACCCCATGTACGCTGCTGCGCCGAGAGGCGTCCACTCACTGTTTTGCACATTCGGCAGTGACGGATCGGCACCGTACTCCAGCAGCAGATCGACGATCGGAAACCCGTTCTCGGGCGCCTCATCACCGACAGCCAGACATAGCATGCGGAAGCCGAAGATGGTGTGTGCGTTTGGATCCACGCCTGCGTCGAGCAGGAACTTGACGGCCTCGTACTGGCCCATCACGACGACTTGGGCGAGACGTTCACGCGGCCGGTCGAGCGTTCCGTTTGCCTCGGATACTTGGAACAAGCCGGAGATGTCGGTGTAGATGCGGCTTTGGTATTCTTCTTCTGATGGGAGGGCGACTTCTCGTGCTGCTTGCTGTAGGGTGGTGTGGAGGAGGGTGTGGACCTGTTTTGAGGACTGGGAGAGGTGAGCTAGAGTTGCGATGTCGAGGAAGTCAGACATGTTGAGGACGAGCTCTGGGGGGAGATTGGCGAATTGGGGGAATGTTTGAAGATCCATTGTGACGGTGGTAAGTTGGCTGATGCTAGTTTTGATGCTTGAGCAATTGATGCTGAGATTGGGATTGAGATTGAGATTGAAGGTATCTATTGAGATCTGAGAGATCAGAAAGATGATGTCCATAACTGACGACCTCAGCCTGGTATATATATTCCAACTTAAGACATATGTCTTGTATACTGAAAGAAATGAAGCTGAACAATAGAGACAATGGATAAAGAGGATTGTTGTCCTTTTCTACAACTGATGTCTCAACTGGATTAGCATTTTCATTCTTCTATTCTGTTGTTCCTTTAGGATTTGTCTTATTCTATGAAAGAGATGTCTTATTTGGATAATGGTATTGTTTCTTCGAATTTTTGTATAGGATTCGTACATCATATCCTGATCTAAGACCGAGTTTGAAGCAACTGAACAAAGAGAAGTAGATTATGAACTTTGGCAGTCACACTGAACATATCAAATATCTCGACATCTTTAGATAATCTAATTCTATCTGTATACTGTAAGTTCGTGATAGGTAAGTGGAAGCACATGACCACGGGACTCTTTTACCCTTTCGGGCAACGCGATTCTCCCTCTCTTTGTCTTTCTTTTCCCCTTCTGTCAACTCGATCCAGCCCAGCAGCCGATATTACTGTCAGAAAGAGAGGAAAGCAAAATGAAAGTCTGGAAATATACTAAGAAAGTATCACTGTCCGTGATAAGTGAGCTATTTCCCCTCATTCTATTCAATTGCCTGACTAACTCGACTCCGACGAGAAGAACAGGACCCCCACGCTGACTGCCACAAGCAAGGAATTAAATATCGATAAATAAGAGCTGACAGAATGAGAGGAAGAGAATATATATAAGACATACTTACTGTCACTTATACTTACACACCGTATCCGATGCTATCAATTCCACCATCCACCCCCCGCCTCCAACATGTCGTCATTGTCATACCAAACTGCCATCCAAGGAACCTTTTCTTGTCTAAGATAAGGGGACTCGGTGGTTACATCCTATCGACGACAGCCATGCCATCTCTTATCCTTATCTCTAACTGATCGGCGTCTTTTCGCCAAACATGGTAACCGCATTCGCATGTATCCTCCGTTAAAGGCAGGCAGAATGAGCACCTACGGCTGGCAAATAGTACATATTGACTGGCTGGCTGGATGAGGGGATCTGGATCACATGTACTGTTTCCCCGTCTTTTGCATCCCCGGCTGGATTTAGGTTATGGGTATATATGGATGTTTCCTGTTTTTGGGGTTTGTTCTTAGTTTGGTTCTTGTATGACTTGACTTGCCTGGGGATTTTGCAGGTGTCGCTTCGGTTTTGATTATCGATTATACTCGTTCTCGCCTCGCTTTTGTTCACCGCGCATGACGTTGATATGGATACGAGCGTCCTGCCGACTCTGAATAATGTGTGGCCTGTAGGCCTGGTCGTGGTGGTGCTGACTGGATTCTACATCGCGTTGGATAGATCGTATGGGAAAACCATCCTGAGACTTCGCTCCCGTCGAGTATCGTCTGCTACAACGCCCCCGCGATCGATCTCCCCCGATACAAAGACAAAGGCGCCATCGTCACAGTCGGGTTATTCGCATGCCTTGCCACCACAGCGTCGACAGGCTCTCGCCGAACTGAAGGGCTACACGGGGCTATGGAAGGATGTTGACGAGGCAGAGGTCAACCGGCGTCCGCTGTCTATGGAGGCAGACTACCGAGAGTCTGAAGACCAGAGATACACGCCGACCGGGTTTTCTGTAGAGGAAATCAAAGCATTAGGTGATTTCCCGGACTATGCGACACTCAGCGGTGTGCCTATGCCTTCGCCATACACCGAGTTTGATATTGAAAAGGCGTTGCCACGGCCTTATCGTCCGTTTAGATGGGGTTACCACCAGACTATGTGTAAGACTTCAATTCTACGTCCTATACCAGACTAGAGATTAATCGTTACTGTAACAGCCCTCACAAAATTAGAAACGGACTGGTGGCTCGAACTCGAAAATACCTACAAAGCCCGAATCGCCCAGCGAAAGGAACTATACGCCAAACACGGCTCCGATCTTCTGGGATATCTCCCCGGCTCAGAACTAGCCTGCAAAGAACTCATGGAGATGGTCTTACAGTTTGCCTGCGCACGATACCCGCAGTACTTTTCCATCGTGGACAATCGAATCTTTCAGAACAGAATCCTCGGCACAGAGCAGGACGTCACTTCTAAGCATCCACTGGAGATTCTGCTCGATAATATACCCGAGGACTTTGCAATTATGCTGCGTGATGAGAAGACGGGCTTCTACTTCCTCCGTGCGGGCGTGATTTGCTCTGCGCTGGGCTGGAATGTAGCTACCAAGGTTGGCCTTCAGCTTCATGAGATTCACCAGCCTGTCCCGGACTACAAAGAGAAGATGCAATTCTCCATGGACAGGTATGGTCTCCCCGAGACTTGATTATATTGTTACAATCCTGACAAGTGATATAGATTCTTCACCAAAATGCCCACCGAAAAACCAATCCAGCGAGGATCCTGGGGCCTGGAAGTTGGAAAACCGCTCTACATGCCCAAAGGCGACCCGCACGAGGTCCAGCGACTATCTCAAGACCCCAACCTCAAACTGGAAGACTGTCACCTACGAGTCGACTGGCAGACACTGCGCCGTCTTCCTCTCTCCGCGGCGATCGTGTTTAACTTCAAGGCGCTCTTCACGCCTATTAGCGAATTCCGCGATGAACCTGGTGTTCCGGCGCTGGTGGCCAAGGTCTTGAAAGAGGGGAAGAAGAATCTGATGGAGTATAAGAGTACATGGCATGTGGAACATGTTGTACTCCCGAGCCTGGAGGAGTGGGCGAAAGAGCAGGAGGAAACAGGGTTGATTGAGAAGGATTGGGAAGTGGCTACTTTGGAGGATAGTCCGTGGTTTAAGAATTGGGAGGATAAATGGCATCGACAACAGGGGTTTTAGCTTTTTTTTCTTCAAGATTGTACTGCGTTTTCTGCTGGCTGGTGGTTATATGATAACTTGGGAGGTATGCGTTCTATTTTGTATATGGGTAGGTTACATTGTTTAATGATGCACATGATGAAGATAAGGATATCATTTATATTTCAGTAGATGTTCAGAATATCTAATAGTAGCTCGTCTCATTCAAGAGTCAAGTTCAATAGAAGCAGCATTCCCGGGGCGTTTAAGCAAAAGGGCAAATCAGTCCATCGCGGGCATATCTCATGACAGTCTGCAAGCGAAGCTTCATCCAAAATTGATATGCCTGGAAGCTGGAATGCAAATTCTTCACCGGTATCGTGGTATGTGATTCAAGAGAGGTATGTCAGAGCCACCCGTTCGAAAATGACGGTGTGGTATTTCCCTCTGATGGAATCGGTTGACAATAAAGTCCCGGACGTGTGACGACCGGTCGACGATCGAAATCGGAAGACTCCCAAGATGCAGCTTGGTAGAATCAAGATGCGTCAAGCAGTCTTGAAGATTCAATCGTCACTCCTGCTCTTCGCAGACCCTGCATCGCTAGCATCGTCACCCTCCGCATTGCTCTCATTGTCCATCTCTTCCAATTCCGCCGCCAACGGACTGACTCGTTCTTCCAGCAAGTCCAAATCCTCCAACTGCTGCCGCGACGGTAACTTCCACAGACTGGTACCACACACACGGTCCTTGGTGAGAAGGTCATCGACGAACTGATCCATATGCGTGAGCATGAACGAGTCGCGCACCCGACGCTTTAATTTCCGGTAATCGAGGAGAAGAGGCTCCAACGCCCTATACACATCCGCCGCGTCAAAGGTGAGCCGGATATAAAACGCTGCCAGCGCGCGCAGGTATTTGAAGTCGCCTCGGTCTTGGAGGACACCGTTCCGGGCCTGCTCATAGGCTGTATTTTCTCCTTCGTCGTCACTGCCGGGGTCGGTGAAGTTGAGGTATTCGAGGACCATGTCGCGGTCGGGTGAGAGCTGGAGCATCTTGAAGGCTAGGCAGAGGAATGGGGTGGGTTTTTCGGATACGCCGTATGTACCACCGATGCAGGTCAATTCAACGGCTCGATCGCATAGAGTCGCAGAGTTTAATCCGAAGCATTGTTCTTTCCAGTAGTAGGAGTCGGTGATGCGGTCGCGGACGGCTTTTTCGAACAGCGTGGCGGGGTTGACGCCGCGGACTAGAGGGCCGGTATAGCCGCGGTTGTCGAGAAGAGTGCTGGCATCCGCACGATGGCCAGACATGGTGGGTGTAAATGATGCTATAAGGGAGAGTGATATTGTGGATTGTGGTGAATCGTGATGATGGAAAGATGAAGAAAGCGAAGATCACGAGATGCGCCAAGCCGGGCTTATCGATAGTCGCGCCGCCAACGCCGAGTGGTAAACAGCGAAGAAGTCAGGATGAAACACCGAGTCTCACCTGCACGATGGCTGCTTGGCCAGGCTATCGTCGTCTGTCGTCTGTCGTTTGTGTTATTCTTCTTGTCAATGTCGTCTCATAATTGGGACTGTCTTCGATGGTGATCCCCATTCGCCTTGACAGCAGCCATGGTGCTTCTGACTTCCTCGACCGTCTCCGTTATCATCTCGACCGGCGTCATCTCTCTCTTCACTCTCCTTCTGTTTCTCTCGGGTTATGTCCTGCAGCAGCAGTCCGTTCGCAGCATTCAAAATGCTCTCCGACCTGATCCCGCACCCAATCCCGTCCTGAATCCTGCAAGGCACGGATCATCGAGATCGTCATCCCAGAAGGCTGAACGAGGTCTGCTCTCTGATATCGTGCCTGATGGCCCAGTGACGAGCGGGAATTTCGCCTATCTCCAACTCCTATCTACTCCAGATCCATCCAACATCTGTTCTGCGATTCTCTTCTTCAAACATCTCGCGACAAATGGCACGGCTATACAAGACCGTCTTTTTATGTACCCACAAGAATGGGACCAGATGTCTGCCAAGAAACTCTCGAAACCCGTCTCAACCGCACTCTCTCTCCTCCGTGCAGCGAGTCTCAAATATAACATCTGGATGCTCCCCATTGACATGACAGCGGCGACTTCTGCGGGGTATACCCCCACCGACACCAAACTGCTACGTCTGGGCCAGATTCAATTCCTGCAGTATGACAGCGTGCTGTATGTGCAAACTCCCGGTCTACTTCTCGACACGGAAAAGCTGGATTCTGTCGTGCTCTCTCGACCTTTGCCTCTGCGACATGATAAAAATAGACCGGATTCCTACAACAATGAGGCATGGATTCCTATGCCCCTCCGCGCAGAGCGCGACGACACATTGCCACCTGTGTATCTGATCACAGTCAACAACATAGGCTCTGGGCATATCGAGGCCCGCACCCACATTCCCAATGTTGCTATTCCAGGGTTTGGTCAATTAGTCACTGGTCCGTGGGGGGCCAAGTCTACTAAGGATAGCGATTATGATGCCGACCAGCAACCAGGCTACGTCTTCTTCGAGCATGATCGTGATGGACATGTTCGGTGGGCAGATAATCCATTGTTTGGGACTTGGAGAGCACAGCAGTATGAGGTATGCGACGGTCTAGATCTTGACGATGCTATTCATGATGAGGAATGATTTGTCTTTATTTTCTTGTTTTATATGGTTTATTGTATATGGCGATTGAGGGGTTGGACATATTGAGCTAGGGCGTTGGTCTGGTTGATCTGGGTATATACATTGATTTCTTCTATCTTGCATATTTTATCTTGAATCATATATACGAGGATATGAATCAATGATGGCATTTGTCATGCATACTCTCTTAGAGTTGGTTTGATGACTGATTCCATCGGACCACAGTCAGCCGATCACCACGACTCGCCACGGCGTTGTCTGCACCACCTGCAGCGACTATCGTGTATTGAATTGATCAATTGAATGCGATATTTATAATGCCACGATCGTCAAGTCCAGTATCAAAGCAGATTGAACTACGAGCAGTATGTTCCACTCCATGTCGTACTCCACCCTGCTAACCAGCAAAGTGTTTAGAATGTCGGGTGAGAAGATCCGAGGATATGGACTGACTTGCTGCTAATTATTATCAATTGCCGCAGAAACGTAAGAGCAAGGTAAGTGAATGCCTTTGTATAAACTCGTCTATATTAACTCGATCAGTGCTCTGGGGGTTCGCCCTGCCAGTACTGCTCTCGAAGCAAGAAGCAATGCGTCTATGGCCGTGCTCCATCTCGCACTCCACTGACGCGAAAGTAAAATCACTCTGATAGCATCCTTATTGATTAAATCTAATATCGGTAGAAATCTCGATGAAACAGAACGTCGCTGTGCAAAGTTGATGGCTCTACTTCATAAACTCAACCCGGATGTTGACATTGAAGTTGCGCTGAAGCATGAAGGCTTTGAATTCCCACTCAAGAGTCTACAGAGCGCAGATTCTGAGATAGAAAGCCCTGCCTCTGTGGATCGATTCGAGTGGAATGAAGCTGCGTTGGCGTCGCCGTCGCGGTCGCAAAAAGAGTGCCCGGACGGGATGGCATCATTGGTGCCGAGTGGGAGGGCAGGATGTGGATATCTTGGTGAGTGAACTGAATGCATGTTGGATATCTGTCTGATGAAGCTTAGGAAATAGTTCTGGATCGCATCTGCTGCGGAATATCTCAGGCTTATTCCCTGATAACCCTGACTCTGTGGCTACTGAGCAAACATCGCCTGTCGATGCGAGCCAGATCGAAAGTCCATCATGGTCAGCCCATCTGAGCAACACTGCGGTCTTGGACAGGCTGGTTGATGCATACTTCATGTGTTACAATTCATCATTTCCGATTCTACACGAGAGCACATTTCGACAAAAGTACCGCAATCGCCAGCAGATTCATCTCCGCTCGAGTTGGCATCCGATCTTCTATCTTGTCCTGGCAATTGGGGACTGGATTCTGGCTGGTGGAGCAGAGGCTGAACAGTCGAGATATTATACGGCTGCACGGTCACGCATGTCGATGCGTATGTTGGAGTCGGGCAATCTGCTCACCGTGCAGGCTTTTCTACTGATGGTGAGTGAGGATCACTGAGATGGTGAAGGTATACTGACGGAACAGGGTAATTATCTTCAGAAACGCGATCGGCCTAATACGGGGTACAATTTTATTGGGATTGCATATAGGATGGCCCTTGGGCTAGGACTTCATCGCGAGCCACCCGCGGATACACCTGATTCACTGTTCAATGAACGGAGGAGAGTCGTCTGGTGGATTGTCTATTGCTTCGATAGTGGGTTCAGCTTGACCACGGGGAGGCCTGTGATGGCTTCTGATGGGTTTATCGAAACACGACTTCCACGGAATATTGATGACTCGGTAGGTTGCATTCATCATGACAGAGAAAGACAGCTAATATCTTCAGGCGTGTACATTGGATTCTATCCTCCCAGCACCGACAGAAGAGCCAACCACCTACTCGGCGATTATAGCACAGGCACGGCTATCCTCGATTGGAAACATGGTGTATCGTGACGTGATATCCGCGTCGAAAGAAACCCCCCTCGATCTGAGGGTGGCACGCTCGATTGACCACCAGTTCAAAGCCTGGAAACTATCCTTGCCAGTCTACTTTACAGCCCAAGACATTCCTCACTGGTTCCATGGCCCACGGGCAATCATCCGATGGAAGGAAGAGAATGTGCGCATGATGCTGTGGTGGGGAAGCCAGCGCCTGTGCAGTTTGCCATCAGACAGCGACGAAGCACAGAACATGTGCCATTACACTGCGATTGAGACTATCCAGGACATTACGACCTTCTGCCTGGACCATCCAGATACCCTCCACGCCGGGACCAACTGGTACGCCACGTACTTTTTATTCCAAGCAACGATCGTGCTCAGCATTCACTATCTACGACCGTGTCAGTCCAGGGACACCACAGCCACGCAGGAGTTATGGTTTCTCTCCATCTCACGAGCACGAGATTGTCTCGCCTTTCTGAGCACGAATAACAAAGCTGCCTCGCGATGTCTGGCTGTGCTCGATAGAATCAGAGATCAATCCCAGCCGTCACAACCTGCGTCGGCACCAGTACCTCCTGACCCTGACTCGACACAGTTACAAACTATTCCTGGAGATCCGGGCATGCATTCACCTACTTTTGCGATTGACCCTGCGCTGCAGATCTTCTTTCAGGATACTACGTGGGATAATGATATCTTTGAAGGTCTTCAGGGCTTTCCTAGTACGGATGAGACTGAGTCGTTTGACTATATCCGGCTTACTGATCCGAGTTTGGAGCCTAGTTAGTTTGACATTTCATATCAGATGTAGAAGACATGAACAAACATATGCAGTTAATCTGGCCCCCTGATCAACGTCTTAATCCCCTCTCCCCGTTTGGCAGCCTCCCATGCCTCCGTAGCAGCTTCAAACGGAAACACATTGCTCACCAACCCAGCCAGCTTCAACTTGCCCTGCCCAACCAGATGAATCCCCAGATCGAAATCCCCAGCGCCATACCGAAAACACCCCTTCGCCGTGATTTCCTTCTCACACATTTCCGATATCGGGAATTCAATCTTGCGCTTCCCCATCCCAGCCTGCACATACGTGCCTCCCTTCCGCAGCGCAAAGATAGCCGTATTGATAGACAACTCCGCCCCAGACGCATCAATAGCGATATCAGCCCCTTCACCCAATCCACACTCCTCCACAAGACGAGCCGCATTCTCCTCGGCACTACGCCCCAAATCCGGAATCGTCGTCCTGCTCACCCCCTCCCCCACAAACTCCCTCGCAAACGCAACCTTCCTCTCCAAGACATCCACCGAAACCACAATCCCCGCCCCAAACTCCCTCGCCACAGCCGCCGTGAACAATCCCACCGTCCCAGCCCCAAACACAACCACCTTCTGTCCGATCCTCACATCCGCCTGCCGGACCGCATGCACGCCCACCGCCAACGGCTCCATCAACACCGCCTCGTCCAGCCCAATTCCGGCAGGAACCCTGTAGCAGAAATCCGCAGGGAGGCGGAAATACCGACTCAGCGTCCCGTGCAGCTTGGGCGGGTCTGCGGCGAATTTCATCTCCGGACAGAGATTGTATCGTCCGATTTTGCACCGCTCGCACCGTCGACACGGGTAGCCGGGCTCGATGGCGACTTTGTCGCCGGGACTGAGGGAGGTCACGGCTGAGCCGACGGCGTGGATGGTGCCGGATGCTTCGTGGCCCATTGTTAGGGGTTGGGATGGGGAGACGAAGGTGCGGATTCCACCGCGGAGCCAGAAGTGGACCTTTGCCTTGAGTTAGTATTATAGTTGTTTTTATGGGAGTAGGTGTTTACATCGCTGCCGCAGACGCCTGTGTAGGCGATTTTGACGATGACATCGTGGGGATTGTCGAGGGTGGGAACGGGTCGGTTTTCGAAGCGGGCATCTAGTGGTCCGTAGAGGAGACAGGAGGGGTTGTCTGTTTTGGAATCCATTTTAATAAATAGATAGAAGATGAAGAAGAATGTCTTTCATTAGAGGATGCTGAACTGTGTTCTTATAGCTTCGGCACTATCTCCGCTGCAGATGATATCGGCTGACAGTCGACCGATATTCTGGTAGATGGAGAAAATCCCTGAATCCCTGGAATATTGTCATTGGCTGTAAAGATATTCAAGATCTTAAAAGGCCGGTCAGATCTGCTGGAAATGAAATAATAGAATCATCTGCAGTACTATATCCCATAAGTAAACAATCTATCTTACCTACTAAATTACTATATAGACAAAAAAGTGACAAGAATAGAATAGATAAAACACAAAAGGTACCACAATTAACCAGCCAGCTCATGAATATGCGTATCTTTCAATTCATGTATAGGCACAACCTTGGGCTTATGCTCAGACTCAACAGGCGATTCCTGAGCAACATCCGATCCCCCCAACTCCACCGCACGAGTCGAACTATCCTTCCGCTGCTCACTCTGAAGCCGAATCTTGCGCTGAGCTCTTTGTCGATGGAAGAACCACAATGCGATCAGCGATAAGAAGGCAACACCAGCCACGCCCACACCAGCTCCGATCCCGGCTTTGGCACCTGTCGATAGCCCAGTTGACGGGGTGGATGAAGGAGCGGCGGAGGTGAAACTGGGAGCTTTTGAAGAGGGGAGAGGAGACGCAGTGCCGATGACTGAGGCGTATAGACTTGAGTCTGTGGCTTGGAGTTGGACCGTGATGGGCTGGGCTATCATGCTCATGGGGCCGGTGACTTGGGTGCCTTCGTTTAATCCCGTGTGGCGGACAGAGACGATTGTCGTGCTGGACGAGGGAAGGCTGCTGATGCATCCGGCCCACATGGAGGAGGAAGAGTAGGAGAAGTTTCTGATATGTTAGTCTAGTCCTATCTTGTATGGTGTATGTGTATTAGACTTACGGAAGACAGCAGATAGCAGTAGTCTGGGGCCCGTTGATATTGATATTGGCCGAAGTATATCCCATCGGACAGTATCCAGGGCTAAAAGTCTGTGATCCTTGGAATCTGCCCAGATTGGTGAATCCAGGTGGGAAACAGGCCGAGTCGACTGCGACGGCATTTTGGAGCAACACGCCGTTTTGGAACGTGTTGTAGGCTGGGGGCTCGTATGTGAAGCGGGTGGAACATGATGCTGGGGGAGTGAAGATGGTCGTGAGTGGGATTACTGTGGAGTCTGTTGTTTTGGTGGAGGGTTCTGATGTTGTTGCTGTGGATGATGTTGAGGATGCTGATGTCGCTGATGGTGCTTTTGCTGGGGCTGCTTTTGTTTCTGCTGCTTGTGCTTCTACCGTTGATGAAGATGAAGATGATGAAGAATCAAAAGTGTCACTTGAAGGAGAATCTGAAGAATCCGATGCCAGCATCGCCAGTAATGCCGGATCAGTCGTAGTCACCATATGAGAGATCAACATGGCGATGGATCCCACTCATACACTAACCACGAGCAAGCCAAAGATCATGATGCATTAGCCGCCAGGCCCACGGCTTATGGGGCTCTGGCATGGGTGTTTATATTAAGGGCCCCTCAAAGAGACCCATTTTCGAGGGTCCAAGGCACGAAATGGCGCACCGTCGATCCCGACAGCAGGACAAAGAAATCGTGGCGTCAGCCATCGTGGTTGTCAAAGGAGCAACAGGAAACAGTCCAAAATAGCGGCACTCATCTTGAGTCGCTCGAAGCATCAAAGAAAGAGTTGCAGCGCCAGCCAAGACCTCGTGGCTCGTGTCCTTTGTTGAAACGCAACTTCATTTCACTAAAAGTTAGCACCTGCGATAGTCTTCAAGTTAGCCGGAAAGGGAAATCCCAGTGCTATGGCATCCAGCCGGATCGATAGGCCCAGCCCACTGGGTAGGGACCATTCGTTGCCATTTGCAAATGTTTATCAATCTGTCATGAGGTTATCACATCGAAGCACGCGAAGTAATTATTCACTCTGGAACACTCAGCGCTTAGAGGCACACTAACACGCGGGGATGTATCAAGTACCAGCGGCTAAAGCTCAGAGTCACAATGCCATTTAATACAATGGTCGTGGGACTCCATAAATGTATCATTAATTTTACAGACTCATTCTCGAGGTCCAAAATGGCTATCATAGCTAGCGTTCAGCAAGTGCCTTTTTTTGGCTTGTTCTTCAATTATCGGCTACACTTGCTACACGGTGCTTCTTTACCGAGGGTCCAATGCAAACTCAGAAATGCAGCCTTGCTTTCTAGAACAGAAGAATAGTGCTTGCTGCTCAATTGACAAAACCAGAGACCAGCCAAATGACATCTGCACTTCGACTGGACTCTGTTTGGCGTAGGTGAACCCATATAGAGGCATGTTCATGCTGAATGCCTGCACGGATGGCTCGTGGGGATCGGGTTGTCCTCGTCTTAATGACACTTACTGTCCTGTCGGAAAGTAGTTCGTCAATGCGGAGGATAGTGATAGAATCATAATCTCATTACTTCTAGAAACCACCATACAGTAATCCTCCGGTATACATGTCTTACCATGTCCCGCCGTGAACCACTAGTGCTGTAGTCTCAACGGCAGCGATTGCGGCGACAACACCTTTCTCCTCGACGTGGGCACCGTGATGCTTCCGAACAACACTTCCTCCACCAACACATTCACAACCGACTGCAAACGGCCAGCGCTGGAAGCGCAGCAACAACAACAACACGGACTCCAAGACAACCATCGTCAGTGCTGGTGCTGGTGTGGGCGTTGGCTTGAGTGCTTGTCTCGCAGCGACTATCGGTGCAATTATCTTCCAAAGGCGGATGTACCAGAAGAAGCTGCGAGAGATGGAACAGCTCAAAAGGATGTTGACCTGTGTTCTTATATCCGCTGCAGATGAGATTGGCTGACAGTCGAACGATATTCTGATGGGATAATCATCTCTGCAATATTGCCATGGGCAGTAAATATTCAAGATGTAAAAGCCGGTTTGATCTCTTCCGATGTTATGCAGATCGAAATTCATGATATCTGGACTAGGCAGCGATGCCAAATTGTTATTTCCCAGTGAGTAGTGTTGAATAGTATCTATGAAATGGTATATAAGATCGAAATAAAGAATGCCCAAAGAATACACAACAAACGTATTATCTAAATGACAAATAGGTATCATAGAATATAAATTAACCGCCCAGTTCATGTATAGGGGCAGGGAGGTCTTTTCGAGCACCATATACTTCCAACTCAGCCGGTGATAATGGCTCCCCCAATTTGGTCCCATAAGGTGCCCAATCTTGCCCTAGATGAGCATTCGGCATGGGTTGAACTTTTCGTTTATTCTTTCGTCGTTGTAAGAGCCATATGGCGAGCAGAATAAAGACAGCAGCTCCAGCAACGCCCACCCCGACCCCGATTCCGGTTTTCGCGCCGGCGGATAGCCCACTTGATGGAGATTGTGACTGAGATGGAGGCTCGGGGGTCGTCGTGGAAGTTGATGTAGATGTGGCAGAGGAGGCTGTGACTGAGGCGGCAGGGGAAGAGGTGGCGGTTGATGTGACGTACAAACTCGAGTCTGTTGATTGAAGTTGGACTGTGATAGGTTGTGCCCACATGGTAATGGGTCCAGTGACCTGAGTGCCTTCATCTGTTCCAGTGCCGCGGGCAGAAACGATCGTTTTACTTGATGAGGAGAGGCTGCTGATGCATCCGGCGTATGTGGCTGAATCCAGATCCTTGTACATCATAATAGAGGTATAGTAGGAGAAGTTTCTGCGAATGTTAGCCATGCTTTTGCTATGCCATGTATGGCCACACTCACGAGATACAGCAGATGGCCGTAGTTGTAGGTCCATCAATGGCGACATTAGCTGAAGTATAGCCCCCTGGACAGTAGCCAGGGCTGAAAACCTGTGTCCCCTGGGCTCTGCCGACATGACTAAACCCAGATGGAAAACAGGAGGGGTCGTTTGCAATGGCATTTTGAAGCAGAAGACCATCTCCGACCAGGTTGTAACCTGACGGCTCGTAGGTCCAATGCGATGAGCAGGATGCCGGGGGAGTGAAGACGGTAGTCAAGGGTATTGGTGTAATTGTAGACTCTGCTGTACTGGCTGTAGTAGCCGGTGGAGTTGTTGTTGTCATCACTATTGCTGCTTCTGTCTTCGTTACCACTTCGGCAGTTGTCTTTGTTGACGAAGAGAATAATGGTGATGATGACGAAGAAGAGGAGGAAGAGGAAGAAGAAGTGGATGGCAGCAGTGATAACAACAGCGCCTGCATCGGTTGTAGGAACCATCTGCGAGATCAACACAATGGCGATGGCCGCTCAGGGCACACGGTCAGCACATCCGAAGAGCCAAAGACCATGATGCATTAACCGCCAGGCCCACGGGGCTATGGGTCACTGACATGGATGTTTATATTAAGGGCCGGACATTCCGACATTGGCCTTCAAAGCGACAAACTTTTCAGAGATATAGGCACGAACTGGAGCAGTGTGGGTACCGACAACAGGACACAAATCCTGGCGTCAACCATAGTGGTGATCATTGACCAAGATGAGCAAAGGAGCAGCAAAAAAACAGTCCAAAACAGCGGCCCGATCCCGAACCAAGTTTAGGAGCATCCAAGAGGCACTGACTCGTGTTCTTGGTTAGAACGTGATTATTGGTCGCTAAGACATTAGCACCTGCGATAGCCCTCACAATAACCGCAACAGGAAATTCCCAGTGGTATGGCGCCCAACCGGATCGCCGCGCACCCAGCCCTGTGTCCATCTGCAATCAGTCCGGCGTGAAGCCGGCGCTTCAACACACACCCAATGAAGCCAATCACCCTCAAACCCCTCAGCTCCGGTGTCCACGGCTGCTGAGTCGGGCGCTTCTTATAAATCGCGTGAAGCTGCATCTGCGCGACTGCGATGTTGTTTTCATCGGTAAACACCTCCATATATATTATATTCCCTTTCGAGTCTGGCATTCAAGGAATGGCAGGTTCCTTTCCCCCACAATGGCTCATTTTTACACAGTTCGCAGCCGGCGTTCGAAGCTGCGCCCGTTCGTGCATTTGGCTTTAGCGTTTGCAGCGGTATTCTCGATATTGCGATTATTCTCTTATTTTTGTATGCCTGATAACACCCCATCTCTGAAAGAGAGGTTAACTGACAAATTAGCACGTAACGACCACAACACAATACAGCCGACAATAGGCAAAGTGACCATGGTATACGGCAGCAACGAAATCTACGACCGAGCATTAGATACCCATAAAGAACACAGTAATCGACACGGGTATCCTCTTCATATCCTCCGCAGACCAATTCTCGACGGCGTTTGGAATAAATACGCGATTCTCTTATCGGTTCTGTTGGAGGAGCTGGCGAAGCCAGTGGGGGAGAGATTGGAGTGGCTTTTGTGAGTCTCCTTTTTTTAAAAATCGAGATTGTGAAGTTGTGCGCTAACTGAACAGTTGGTCCGATGCCGACACAGTTCTAATGAATCCCAACATGCCCCTCGAGACCTTCCTCCCACCCCCAGAAGCCACTCATATCCATCTGCTCCTCACCAAAGACTGGAACGGGATGAACAACGGCGTCTTCCCGATCCGCGTACATCCATGGTCCGTCGAGCTCCTCTCCGCCGCAATGTCCTATCCCACCATGCACCCGGACGAGGAACTATTCTGGCCGGACCAGACGGCTCTCAGCAACGTGATCAAGACAAATGAGTATTTCTCGAAAGCGGTTGTGTATTGCCCGCTGCGTTGGTTTAATGCATATATGAGGATGCCAGATGGCATCGGACTGAATCCGGATTCTCCGCCGCATTTGCAGGTGCATCCGGGGGATTTGCTGGTTCATTTCCCTGGGACGCCAAAGGAGAACTTGAAATCGACATTGGGGCCGTATCTTGATATTGCCGAGTCCCATCGGGCGGATTGGGAGATGGATTTAGAGACAACTGGGTATCTGGAGGAGACGAGGAAGTTTTGGGATCTGCATTTGGTGTCGAGTTCATAATACCCGCGTTTTTGGTTAGGTGTTCTATCATTGTAAATACTATAGACAAGCTGAGATATCCTATTCAGAATCATAAGCGTACATAAGCCAAAGGATATAGTGGATAGTAGGTATATAGCAAGAATCAAGTGTATATCGTCACCGAGGAACGCCAATCTCATATCCGAGCAACACTTCGGTCGTGTTGCCTTCCCAACCTCTATTCCCGCTCGTCGAAATCATGTATCGGCATGCTGGATCAACATATAGCTGTGAGATGGTTCCTGTGCGATGACCTGGAATGATGAGGAATGGAACGGTCGAGTGTTTGGTTACTTGTTCATGCTTCAAATCGTATAGTCGAAGGATATCATGCGATGCGCTAATAAGTAAGCAATGATCCTCAAAGTTAAAGTGATCCAGACTCACCAGACAACATGTCGCCCATTTGGCATCGCCTTCAAGGCCGTTACAGGCCCGCTCCCGGTTGGGAATTTAAACACCCGCTCAGGATTCCGTAGTCCTTTGTGCACACTAAACTCTTCGACTGTGCCGTTTCTTCGTCCGGCATATATGTAGTTCCCGTCAGGAGACCAGCAAGCATTCATACACCATGGCGGCGAGTTGTATGGAGTTATTCGAGCCACAGGGTCCGGTTGCCGTCTGTCCCATACTCGAATAGTGCCGTCGATAGAGGCGGCCAGAAATGTAGAGTCCGATACCACGTTGTTTGACTCGGACTGACTTGGTTGTGTAAATGTCTGACTCTGAGAAGGCTGCTCCAGCTCCTCGGCATGAGGTAGTCCGTTGACCATGGGCTGCGACGACCCATTGGGCTCTGTAGGCTCCGGTTTTGCATCCGTCATTTCCACATCTGGGTTTGCGTCACCCTGAGGAGCTAGTGCCTCTGCAGCGCTGTTTTCCTGGTCCATAGTATCGGGCTCTCCCTGGGCATCTGCTTCTAGAGGTGCGCCATTGGCAATCACCTTGCCAAACTCATCGTCTTCGTCGACACCAAACGCATCGCCCGATGGACCAGCCCCTTCACCAGGACCATCGCCATCTCCAAATAGAGAATCAGCTCCACCAAAAAGCGAGTCTGCCGGAGAACCCGCCGGTTGATTCGAGGCATCACCAAATTCACCTTGATCGTTTGAAGTATCCATGAAGCTGTAGTTTTCGCCTCCACTGGCCTGGTTATTAGACGAGTATGTCCCATTTGATTGCTGCGGCTCGACCGTGTCCTTTGGGACCGGAATGTTCGATTCCGGTCGGATTTCGATTGTAGAGATCTGTCCAGCAATGGATCCAAAAGAGCGCCTGGTCTGACCGGTGTTCAAATCCCAATCAAAAATCCGTTTGTCCCAGCTTCCCGAGAGCAAAGACTTTTCATCCGGTGTCAGACTAAGAACGGATACGGCCGATGTGTGCTGTTGTAGGAGGGCAATCTCCTTGCCCTCTTCATGACGAACCGATTGCAGTCGGATACTGCCCGATTCCAACCCGGAAAGCAACCAAAGACCTTCGCTATGACTCGCCAACGAGTAAACCGGTGACAACGAAGGCCCATCCATATTTTCCCAGTATGTCATCAGCATGCCGGCTTTCACCACACTGTCGACAAATGGGTGTCTTTGCGCCACGGTCAACATCGACTTGCTGTTGATCGAGTCCACCCAGTTGAACTTGCGCACGTATCCATCTGATCCACCACTGAAAACCCATCTCATATCTGCCGTAGCTGTCACTGCATTGATCGAAGTGCTGTGCGGAGCAGCAGTTGTCGGAACAACATCGTAGGTGGAGCACGTCAAACATTCTGCGCGCACGGGGGGGTGAAAGGCGGAGATATAATCGGACACTGTGCCATTATTACCAGAACCAGGTGTGGGCAACGGAACATCAGGATTCGGTTGGGATGCTACTCCGGCGCCCTCGGACACATGGCTGGTATTGGATGGGCTCTCTGCATCCTGGTCCGCATCTTGATCCGCTTCGGGTTCGTTATCACCATCGCCGTCATCTGCGTCTCGGAGGTTGTCCTCGAGTTCGTTCTCGGAGCTTCCGTCTTGCGAGCCTAATACACCGAATCACGAGTTAGTTCTTCTGGCTCGAAGCAATATATCGCAGGGAGCTTACCTGCAAGATCTCGATCGTCGTCGTCCTCTAGCGAAGCCATTGCGGGGTGATCGCAAATTATTCCAACCTCTCAAAGTGGACAAGAAGTAGTATAATATAATGATAAGCAGATCCTAGATTTCAAAAAAGTGACCCAGTTCGAATCTCAAGAAAATGCGCAAGGCGCAACGATATCGCTCAGTCAAAGGCGCGCATGCCCTCGTGAATCAAACAGCCATTTTCCCTTGAACAGCTGCGTATTATTAATATTTAGAGCATATAGGACCAAAAAGATTTAAAGAGCATAAATAAAGATAAAAAGAGCGACTGAGGCTGTTAATATCCTCTGCGATACGTCAATTGAAGAATAATCCGATGATGCGTTCCTCGGACTTCCCCAGACGCAGTCACGTTGACTGCCCGCCTTCTGCCTGAGGCACCAAGTCTTCCATCCGCGCCTTTCCTAAATGGGTAATCGATGCCAAACACCAGGCATTCGATGCTCAGCGATATCATTGTCATCTCTTCAATATTTACATTTTACAGTCTCTATCTAATTACCGGAGCCTTCCTCAATTCTCACGCAAACTTTGGAAAAGTGCTTCTGGGCCATCATATACTCATATGCCTCCTTCGCCTCCTCATATCCAAACACCCTCTCGTCAACCACTGGCCGAATTTGGTGCTGGTGGACAAACCGATTCATCTCCTTGAACTGTCGCCTAGTACCCAAAACAATACCTCTTGCAGTACACGGTTTGAAAAGTGTATGCATCAAACCGGGCACTTCTTGAGTCAGAAGCGCTGCCTAATACCCCTGTAATGGAAATGACTCCATCAGGGCGTACTGCCTTGAACGATTGATTGAGTGTCGACAAGCCCCCGACATCGACGACAAGATCACACCCTTTCTGACCAGGCGTGAGTGTCTTGGCTGTTTCGCCCCAGTTTGGGTTCGTCCGATAGTTCAGAACATGATGGGCGCCCAGTGACTGGAGTTTCTGGGCTTTGGAATCAGAGCTCGTGGTTGCTATGATGGTGGCACCGCAAACCAATGCAAACTATTTCGTCAGTCAGCATTTCAAAAACCGTCGAAGCCCCCGATAATGGGAAAAAAAAAAAAAAAAATTTACCTGCAATGCTATAACGGAAACGCCGCCCGTTCCCTGCACCAAGACAGCGTCTCCTTTCTTGGGCCCTCGCCCCTCCAGTCCAAGAAGCGCATTCCAGGCTGTCAGCCCTGCGCATGTCAATGTGCTTGCTTCTATGAAAATAGACCGGAGGGCATCTTGACCAGCCCCGATTCATGGAACACGCCGTACGGACGTAAATTCCCGTCGAGGTGTTGACCGAGTCCGGTAGTAATCTCTCGGAGAGAAACTGGCTCCGACTCAGGGTACTCTGAGACGAGGTGTGTGCATACTTCGTCGTCAGGTTAGAACGAAGTCACTTTTGAACCGACGGATTGAACGACTCCGGCTCCATCAGAGCCGGGGACGACTTTGTCTTTGATGATGAGAGAGTGATCACCTTACAAGTCCGATCGACGACTTAACAATCCATAGACTAGGTCTCATATATGGAAAGTAGCTGTGATACATACCTTGGCTATGGCTAATTCACGGTGGTTCAACGACGCAGCGTAAATCCGTACCAACACTTCATGGTCCCCTGGTCGAGGGATTTCCTTATCAACGACCTTCAAGCTTTCAATGCCGTTCTGGCCTTGCAGGACCCAGGAACTGGAGATCTGCATTTTGAATATGATTTGAACTTGGCTTTACAGGGGTGATAGGTGAATATATCCTCTAGCAAGGATTTACGAAGCCAGGGAGGCACATTTTAAATGCTTATCAAGCATTAGAGGCAAAATCCAACCTGATTCACGAAAATGGAGACGAGGTGGACCGAATGACTCTTGAAAGTGGATACTAAACTGATCCTGACTTGAAATTTCTGTCCATCTCAGGGGAAAACTGAGTTTAATGACTTGATCAAGGCATTGAGGCACCTATGATAGTGGGAAAGCACACACAGCCCGGCCAATTATATCGTGTCCCGATTTCCTAGTTACTCGTTCCACCAGACTCCTTGACCTGCTTCCCAGTTCTCAGGAACATAACAATGTCGCCACGTTCCATGCGATATTCAATGCGATTGACAGTTATCCATGCATTATTAATATTATCAGGCTTAACTACTATTTGCATACGACGGCACTTGCATGCAATGGACAGAGGAAATCCTATTTTCCCACAAATTCCGTCTCTGTTTTTGACCAAGTCGCAGAATCCTTCAGGCCAGAATGTATTCAATTGTTGGACATCTGCCTTACATCGATCATAAAGCTACTGGGAAATGCATCCTTTATCTTTCACCAGCCACAGAATTAGGTAGGCAACAAACCGGAAACAAAGCCACCTTGTCTTCCTGTAGCGCCGGTGATCGCTCCAGCTGACATGCTGCCTTTCCGATTGCAAGATGTAGCACCCTCGACAAGTTCTTTTGGTGGAAATGGGAGAGATATTACGACTAGAGATGAAATACTTCTTGATTTATTGGTATTTTCGTTGTAAATAATACTTTATCTTCTATTAACGAGTAGTTGATTAAAAGTAGTATCTCGGGCTAGAACACGCCGAGTTTGGATGTTGTTCTTGAAGCTTCATTTGTGCCGTCAATTATTGCAACATGATATTTGATTTCAAATGATAAATATATCTAATCCTAACTAGTAGCAATTGACCAAATTGAGCATGGTCCATGAAGATCTCTGCAGCCAACCGTCGAGACTGATTTTTGGTGATTCGGATAGTGGCATCTACATCATGCACGACTACACAAAGAGACTTGACGGCTTTCTGCATGCTTCCTAGCGTCTGACGATATGCTGGGATGGCCTTTGATATGGTATATCAATTATACTGATTGCTAGAATTTTGATGGATAATATTCTGTCGTTTGTGTTTTGGCAATGCTACTAATTCATTACTATCAGTCCAATAAAAACAGTTCACTGATTTTATATAGAAGAAGATATGAAATTCATATAGCAAGTGATTGATTCTCTGTGAATTAAAGAGCTGTCAATTACTCTGCTTCACTTGGATTTAGTTGCAGCAATCAATCCCATCTTTTGTGGTGTGAATATCCGTGGCTTTCTTCCCTGCAAACGCAGACTGTTACCTCCCTCGACTCTCTTAAACTGCTCTCTTTCTCTTTCTCTCTCTTTCCTGCCCCTCACAGCACCCTCGTCTCTCATCATAGTTTTTTAACCTTCACATCAATTCGGACTCAGTGCAAATTTCGTGACCATGGATTCTGGAGATGAGACAAATTACATGCCCCTTGTCCAAGATCTCAATGAGATATTGAAACCTACCCAAGCTGACTCCGTTGCCCTCGTCAACCCAGACATCAGAAATTACTTTATCAAGAGAAGCTACGAAGAAAATCCGGAGAAAGATGTCTGGCTTTCAAAGCCAGAGATTCCTTCGTCGGACGAGATTCTGGGCACGGACTTGGCCGAAGAAGTTGAACTTATGCCTAATAAGATCGACGGTCCTTGGCCTTCTAAGGATGCTTACCTGAAAGCCCACTACGAGCTTCTCAGAGAGGATGCGGTCGCTCCATTGCGAGATGCCGTGGCTTACTTTCGAGAGGATCCTCATATGATGGACTCCCAAGCTGTCTCGATCTACGATAGGGTGAGTGTCTGGCTCTAGTGAAGTTGCATTGATTGCTGACTTGAGGCTTCATTTCATGGCAGGTCTACGTAACTGGTCTTACCTTCGCGCAACAAGGCTTGGCTTTTCGACTACACTTCTCGACAACTCGTGCAGGGAAGAACATTGTCTGGGAATACTCTAAACGCTTGGTTACTGGTACAATTGTTGCACTGTCTCCTGCCGATGACTGCTTCCAGAATGAATGCATCATCGCTGTCGTTGCAGCGAGGCCCTTGGAAGGGGTGAAGAAGCTGCCTCGGGAGATTGATGTTTTCTTTGCCAGACCTGAAGAAGCGAACTTTGATCCCCAGTTAGAATGGATTATGGTGGAGGCAAGAACTGGATACTACGAGTCATTGAGACATACAATGACTGCTTTGCAAAAGATGAATCACGAAAGGTTAGTCATCTTCCTGGGAATGTATTGAAGTGAAACTAATTATTTGCAGTTTCCCTCTAGCAGACCATATCTGCTCACTCGATTCTAACATCGATGCCCCTGAATATGTCAAAGAGAGCCCCGTCATTGATATACAATCCGCCATTGACGGCCCCGGCAAAGAGGGCAGGGTGAATATTCTTGAGGATTGGCCAAGGTTACCAACCGGTGACCTGGATAACTCGCAATGGGCAGCTTTAGAGCAAATCCTGACCAAGAAATTGTCCATCGCTCAGGGACCTCCAGGCACTGGAAAAACTTACGTCTCAGTTGTCGCTCTGCGGATCTTGCTCTCCAACATGCAAAGTGGTGACCCGCCCATCATAATCGCTGCTCAAACCAATCATGCCCTGGACCAATTGCTCAACCATATCTCTCACTTCGAAAAGAATTACATTCGACTGGGTGCGAGAAGCAGTGATGTCGAAATCAAGAAGCGCACACTGTTTGCCGTGAGACAGAAAGAGCCCATGGTTACTATTCACGGAAGTGTCTTAGGGCCGGCCAGGAAGACATACAGAAGTCTGAGTCGTTCAATCACAGAACTCTTGCAAGCATTTAACCAGGAAAATGCCGACGCACCGCTTCCATCTTCCTTCTTTGCCAAGCACGGTCTTCTTACGCAAGATCAGTGTGATTCTCTGGAAAAGGATGCAAAAGGCTGGATACGACCCCAAGCAGATGAAAACTTTGATCCCTTAGAGACTTGGCTTGGTGATGAAGCAGTTAAGTTTGAAGTCAAATACTCGCCGGAGAACTTTGGCTTTTCAGAGGATGAGGTTGACCTGGAGTATGAGCAGTTGAAGGAACTCGAAGCTGAGCAAGGGATTGAGGAAGACGACTATGAAACTCTCAAGGGCCAGTTCATTCACCTCAGTGACGGGTTTCAGGGGAGAGAAGTGACCTCCAGCTCCGAGGATGCTGCCCTAGACTATCTCAGGTTATCTGACATGCGAAAGATACCTTTGAGGTCACGCGGGTCTGTTTATAACGCTCTCCGGAAACTTGCCAAGGAAAAGCTTCTGCTCGATTTTCGCAAATTACTAGCGCTATACAACACCAACTGTGACGATCTTCAAATTGGCAAATGGGAGAGAGATCATCTCATCCTTCAAAACACAAAAGTGATCGGGATGACAACCACGGGGTTGAGCAAGTACCGAGGTCTCATATCAAGCTTGAAGCCGAAGGTTATCTTGATTGAAGAGGCAGCCGAAGTCATCGAAGCACCAATTTCGGTGGCATGTCTCGATTCACTGCAGCATCTGATTCTAGTGGGCGACCATCAGCAGCTCAGAGGACACTGTTCAGTCCAGGACCTGGAAGGAGAACCGTTCTTCTTGGATACATCAATGTTTGAACGACTTGTGCACAATAGGATTAAATACGTGACCCTCAGACGACAGCGAAGGATGGCTCCAGAGATTCGTCAATTGCTAGAGCCCATATACGGAGACCTGCAAGATCACCCATCCGTCCAAAAACGCCCTCAAGTTTCCGGAATGGGCAAAGTCAGGTCCTTTTTCTTCAGCCACAGCTGGCCGGAAAGTAGTGACAGTATGTACTCAAAGTTCAATGAGATGGAAGCCAATATGGTCGTGGGATTCTTTGTTCATCTCGTCCTCAATGGAGTTCCGGTCAAGGACATTACAATCCTGACATTTTACAACGGTCAGAGGAAACGCTTATTGAAAATGCTGAGGAACCACCCCTATCTCCAAGGCCATTACGTGAAGGTGGTGACCGTCGACTCTTACCAAGGAGAAGAAAATGAAATTGTGATATTATCACTTGTCAGAAGTCCACCAAACAAGAACATTGGATTTCTCTCCATCGAAAATCGTGTTTGCGTCGCCCTTTCGCGCGCAAAGAGTGGATTCTATATCTTTGGAAACGCCAAAACACTCGCTTCTGCAGATCCGATTTGGTGGCAGGTCATCTCCATCATGGGTACAGCAGAAGCAAATGGGAAGACAAGACGGTTAGGGTTTTACTTGCCCTTGACATGCACCAAGCATGGAAAAAAGACATTTATTCAAGGTACGTCATTACCCTTTACGAGTCGGCTGCTTACACTGCTAACATATAACAACAGATCCATCCGAGTGGAGCAAGACTAATGGAGGATGCGAACTTGGTTGCAATGAAAAGTTAGAATGCGGCCACACTTGTGCCCTGCGATGCCATAGGTAAGAAGAATGGCCATACTATGATTCCCAATGAAGATGCTAATTAGATGGCTACAATAGCTTTTCTCACGATCAGGTAAAATGCGATAAAGTCTGCGGCAAGTTGCTCTTTTGCTCTCACAGCTGCACACAGCCTTGCGCACCAGGCCACAGTTGTTTATGCAAGGACAAGTGTAAACTAGTGATGGAAGCGGACGATGAGGCCAGTCTCATTCATAACTACAGCAATGGCAGGTCCGACATGGAAAAGCTGCGTGCAGAGTCAATTCGAAAGTACCATGAATTTGCGAATGGAGGAGTCAAAGAACACGATGCAATTCTTCTAGCCAAGGCTAGGAGTTTAGAAGAGTATAAAATGTCGAGAGCATTGGATAGCATGGCGCTAGAAGATGCCGACGAAGGCGAGATAGATAGAGCAGCTCAGAGGAGCTTTGCTTCGTCTAGCGCTGACTCCGAGGACCCCGAATACCTCCTTTCGCAATTCACGACTACGAAGGCAACTGTTTCGAAATTCAAAAAGCCCAAATCAAAGGGCAAACAGCCTCAACGACATGTGCCCCAGGGAAATCTCCTCGACTGAACTATAGCCATTGAAATGTGCCTACATATCTTCATTCAAACTGCAGTTGATGTTAAAATAGAGCATACCGATCATATATTCATAGTCTTATGATAATTTGATGTAGTAATATATGCTAACTCAATGTCCCAACCAGTTGGAGTAGAAAATACTAAACATTGTCATTTACAAGTCGTTAAACCATAAACAAAAAGCAATAACTATCTTAATTCTTCTCCAGTATAGCTCCTGGTTTGGCTGGCATAAGTGCCCCAGCCGCAGGAGCATTCTTGCTCTTGAAGTCGTCGCTGACCTGTTCCATTGTCACGAACTCGACGCCTTCGTGCTTTTTGAAATGCTCAATGAGTCTATAAAATGTCAGACATGCATCGATTAGAATACCAGGGGCGGTTGAAAAAAAATACCTTTCATGCATCAAAAGCGCATGTGGTCTTCCAGATACATCAGGATGAATCGTAATCGGAAAGATGAACTCATCATATTCCCGGTAGAAATAATCGAAATGATCACGCCAGATGTCCTCAACATCGCGAGCATTCACGAAACCATGGCTGTTGGGAGCTGTCTTGACGAACATCATTGGCGGGAGATCGTCAATGTACCAATTGGCAGGAATCTCAACAAGCCCTGTCTCCTGTCCGAAAACCATGGGCTTCATCCATTCCTCTGCCTTCTTGGTGTAGTCGATGTTTGTCCATGTATCGCCTGTTCGGAGGTAGTATGCTTGACAATCTTCGTGGCTCATGCTGTGATCGTATTCAATTCCATAGTCGAGAAGTAACTGGGCACCTTCTTTGCTGGTTTCCCACCTATTCGACCGTGTCAGTATGTGCTATTTTTGTATTTCCATGTCGAGTATAGCTTACCATGGAGCCACACTTCCTCGAGGAGGCTTTCCAGCAAACTCAGTGAGCATCCGGTATGTCTTATCCAAAATATCCCGCTGTTGTTCCAGAGTCATATCCTTCGGGTTCTCGTGAGAATAACCATGCAACCCAATTTCGTGTCCTGCATCGCGAATAGCTGCCATCTCCTTGGGGAAGGACTCCAACGAATGACCAGGGATAAACCATGTCGACTTGATTCCGTACTTTTCGAAGAGCTTTAGAACACGCTGTGTACCAACGGTAGCCGCCCAGACACCTATTTTATACGAAGTTAGGAACCACCCTGGATGTAGAAGAAAATATAGTCATTCATGGATTAATTACCTCGACTAATGTCGCTGGTTGAATCTTCTCCACCGTAGGAACCGAGCCATCCTGCGACAGCGTCGACATCAACTCCGTAGGTGATGAGAACGCGCTTCTTTCCCATCGTTTTGGCGATGATATTGTACAGAGGCTGGAAGGAAGGGATTCTTAATCGGAATTGCGCGAAGTAACGAGGACAAGAGCCTTTGCTAATTGCAAGCCAGTCGATTGTCTAGAGAAGGAGGGATATTTAAATTCATACCGCAGCCGATCACCGAACCCCTCGTTCCTCCCGTGTATTTCCAATCAGGTCGATCGCTGTTATCACTCCCCACCTTCTCATTGCGGGGGCGAATATCTCCAAAAATGCTGGAGATAATGAAGATAACCGGTTCTGGGAGTCTCCGAATGGCGTTGCAGTTCGAGTGAAGCTGCTGCGTAGCCTGCATGCCATTTGGGGGAGCCACCGAGGTTCTCCAACTCGACTCCAACTCGCTTGGAGAATCGAGAGGCGACGGTTTCTGGGCAGGTCTTGGTCATTTTTAATCATTATAAAGCGATTTCTAAGATTGCAGGTGAAGGGTTTATCTTGAGAGATTCTGCTGGGGACGAGAAAAAATTCAACAATCTTATCAGCTTCACACGTTAACCGTTGCCATGTCGGTTCTATTTACTTCTATTTCTGAGTAAGTCGAGGCTCTCGTTGAATTGAACCGGAAACCAGGACAAGCTGATGAATTGAATAGAAACAACCCGGTGCAAAGGGATGATGCGCAGCGACTTGTGCAGCATCTCGGTGTCACCATTGAGCCTGACGAGGTCGACGACTTCCATACGCTCCTCGCCGCCGTTCACGACTGCGCCGAAGATATCGCGAACCTCCCCGATTATCAGCCGATCCCGGATTTAGAACGTTACCCGCGGGAAAACATTCGGAGACCATCCGAGGAGGAACAGGTGTTCGGACATGCGTGGGCCCATAAATTTCTCATCAAGGGCAATCCCGACGGTGGTCCTCTTGCTGGCAAGTCAGTCACTCTCAAAGATGTGATCGCCGTGGCTGGTGTCCCCCAATTTATGGGAAGCGATGTAGCTCCTCCTTGGACGCCTTCGACAGATGCGACCGTCGTGACTCGAGTTTTGGATGCAGGCGCCGATATTGTTGGAACTTCCACATGCGAGAACTTGTGCCACACGACTTCTTCATTTACTAGTGCTCAGGGCACTGTGGAGAATCCATATGCGCCTGGATACTCCTCTGGTGGGAGTACATCCGGCGGTGCAGCATTAGTTGGAGGTGGCTTGGTGGATATTACAATCGGTGGAGATCAAGGAGGGAGCATCAGAGTGCCTGCGGCATTCAGTGGATGTATGCAAACCCTCTATCTGACATTGATTCCATGCTATTTAAACCTAACCAATGCGTTCGTCTAGGTGTCGGACTTAAAGCCACATATGGATTGGTCCCCTTCAGTGGAATCGCCAGTGGTGATGCTATGATCGACCACACAGGACCTCTTGGCAGAACAGTATTGGATACCGCATTATGCTTGGACGCCATCAGTGGTTATGATGGGATGGACGATCGATGCCTGGGGAGCCCTGAGCATGGATCGACTTCCTTCGCCAAAACATTACAACAAGAACCGACTAGACTGGATGGATTCAAGATTGCTATTCTGACCGAAGGTTTCGAACATAGCGCAGTAGATCCAGCCGTGAAAAAATCGGTCATGGGCGCCGCACGGAGATTCGAGGAGCTGGGTGCAACTATTGAAGAGGTCTCCTGTCCCGACCATCTCCACGGCCCAGCTATTTGGACAATTCAGCAGCGTATCGCAGGTACTCAGAATCTTCTGGGACAGGCCCATGGAAGACGAGGTCTCGGTTTAACGGAAATGGAACGCGGTCGACTCCCCTGGACAAACGAGGCCTTTCAGCGAGCTTTCCCGGCCACCAAGAACGTCATTATCAACGGATTATACCTCACTTCCAAATTCCCAGATCTCTACAGCAAGACCGTCAACATTGGTCGAAAGATGCGAGATTCATACGAGGCAATCTTTGAAAAGTATGATATTGTGATCATGCCTACAACGCCCGTTGTCGCTCCCAGAAACGGGAAGCGTGGTCTTCCCCTGGAGTCTGTCAAGCCTAGCTCGGGGTTGACTATCAACACTGCGATTTTCAATATAACCGGTCATCCAGCTATTTCGATACCCGTAGGGTTCGCTCCTGCGAAGGATAACCCCGATGTCCGTTTACCGGTGGGTATGCAGATTGTCGGAGGATTGTGGCAGGAATCCAAGATTCTCCGCGCTGGTCATGCATGGCAGACCCATTTCGATTGGAAAGAAACACAAGCAGCAGATATTGATTAGAGATATGGACAATCGTTGCTTAGATATCGTGTGTATATACATAAGTTCAATGCAGAAGGCTCATTGCACAAGAACTTCCTAGTTAATAACGTAACCCCCATCAACAACTAACGAATGGCCCTGAATAAATGAAGCTTGTGTAGAGCACAAGAACAGAACAGCATCAGCAACTTCTGTCGGCTTACCCATTCTTTTCATCGGGGCTATCTCGACTGCAGGCCTCAATCGCTCACTGACTTCTCCATTGTGAGAGGTCATGGGGGTCTCGATTACTCCGGGACAAACACAGTTTACCCTGATCCCATCTGCCGAATAATCAATCGCATCCGCGCGGGTCATGGCAATGATGGCGGCCTTAGAGCTACAGTATGCAGCTAAGAAATGTCAGATCATACTCATAAGATTTGGGCAGTAGAAAGAGACTTACGAGCACTGGGTCGCCCGACAATTCCCAACTGGCTTGCGATATTGACTACCGCACCTCGCTGAGGGCTGCGATCCGGATCATGACTTGGCAGTGGGTCTTGCTTCAGCATCTCTTTCAATGCTGCTCGAGAAAATAACCAGCTGCCCCGGTAGTTGACGTTATTTACAATGTCGAAAGATTCTGGAGTCATCTCCGTCGACCGCTCCGCCGCCCCGAGTATTCCCGCACAGTTCACAGCATAGTCCAGACGCTCGAACGTGGCAGCTACTTCTTTTATGAAGGTATCCACGAATTTCTCATCCGCAATATCTCCAGCCATATGGACCACACGAGCCTGGGGGTTTGTGGACAGAACCGCTTGTCGCGTTTGTTCTAACGAAGTCGCATTGAGATCTGTGATTGCAATTCGACTGCATCCTGAGGCAGCAAATCTTTTGGCTACTGCAGCTCCGATTCCTATCGGTTTTATCATTAGTATGGTACGTTCGATGGGGTCCTGACATCATACCTGTGCCACCAGCGCCTGTGACGACCGCCACGCCTGGGAATGAATATTGCAAAGCCATATTGATAAAGTAGCTGATGTTCTCTTTGAGATCAAGATAGTACGTTATCTCGCCAAACCACTCGACCCAGCAGAGATATAAAACACCTGTCCACCCCCCCCTCCTCTTATCACCGCGTTGGAGTCGCTGTCCCTCTTATCACAGGGTGGGGAATGTCAGGTGTCAGTTGGGGTCGCCGCCTTACCGTATTGGGACCGGATCCCACGCAATTTCGGCCCGAAACCAAATGTTGGAGTCATTTTCTCCTCTCCAGACCTCAACTTGTCCCTTTGTCTCCTGAAGTCCACCTGCATTGCCCACCTAGCTGCGTCCTGCGTCTCCAACAATCCAGTGGAGAGGCCTCGCCATCACAATCATTGTTGTATCCCATCCCCAAATGCCTTAATGCTGTCCCAGTCGCCTCAAGTCCATAGAGGGACTCGTCGCTCGAACGTTGGAGCAAAAGCTCGCGTCTGCCCTCATTGCGGTCGGGGTTTTAGGCGGACTGAGCATTTGGAGCGCCATATTCGGACTCGTAATATGCCCCCGTCCTGATCTGGAAAATGGGGTCGATCTCTGTTTTTTATATTGCTTTTTTGTCATAGTGCAAAAGTACTGACTTTTTCTGTCTGCCCAGATACCAAAGAAAAGCCGTTTACTTGCTACTGTGGTGCCGCATTCACGCGCCGTGATCTCTTGAAGCGGCACAACCGCATCGCACACCAGAATGGTGATGACACCAATGGCTTGATTTCGCCCCCCTCTCAACCCGACCAGGACGTCGCTGAAGGCCAGAATGTAAATGACCTTCACACACCCGAAGCTCCCGCAACCTCACAGCCGTTCGATCCGCAGGCCGGGGTGGGACCAGCCGTGCCTGTACCTCTTCCTGGACCGTCTGCTGTCGAGCAATGGGCTGCGCCTCAACGTGCGCCGTACATAGAACAATCTCAACCCGTACTTAGTACAGGGGAGAATAATGCGGGCTTGGTCACGCATGCAGGGGTTGTCCCAGATGCAGAGATCCTGCAGGCCGCCCAGCTTCTTTTGCCAGGTAGTTTCCGAGATCCTCAGCCCGCTCGTAAGAGGTTATTAACTGCCATTTATCGAGTTTATGACTAACTTGAGATCAGATCAACCGATGCCATATCTTCCCGAAGAATTCAACCACTTCCAAGACTTCACCCATTTCCTGGACTCGATCGGATTGCCAGCTGAATGGGTCCCCACTGGGGTAGAAGCCACGCAGGTCCAGAGTGCTGTTCCTGACGATGTCCCCGAGGTCAGGCGGATGTCTCGGGATCTGCAGGGAACTTCTAGTCGCGGTCGAGAGGGCTCACGCGCAGATTCTCCATTTAGATCCTGGCTACCATCGGTGCCTCCAGGGGATCAGAGCCTAGGAACTATATCTGATTATGGTAGGCATCCTTCATTCTCCATCCGTAATGGCCTATTTGTAAAGGCAGAGCAGCAATTGTAACCGTTTCATATAGAACCACCACAGGCAGCTAAAAATCGGTCCCCTTTGAAGGTCAGCGAAGAGCAAAGACTGCGCCTCGCGGCTTCATTGGAGGAGTTTCGCCATATCATCCCAGAATTCGTCTTACCGTCTCGGCATACCTTGACGAGATACTTGACCTCATTTTTTGACGGTTTCCATTCTCATTTGCCCTACATACATCTTCCTACGCTTCGGATCAATGAGCGTTCACCGGAATTGATACTTGCTTTCTTAACTGTGGGAGCTCAATATCGCTTCGAGCACCGTAATGCAGAAAGGCTATTCTATGCTGCGAAAGCAATTTTGTTTGAGAGATTATCCAAAATGCCCGCGCCATCATCGTATAACAACGGTTCCAAAATCCCACACCAGCCCGGAAAAGCACCGGTACTCCCACCTCCCGACGCTGTTGCAGGGTTCAGCACATGGAGACAGATAGAAAATATTCGTACTCTTCTTACACTCATGGGTTATGCCTCATGGGAAGATGCTCGGTTGGTCCAGGAGGCTTTTGCTCTTCAAAACCTGCTTGTACGATGTCTCCGCGAGTTTGGGTTGACAGAAAATATCACAATTGGCCCAAAACATTCCCCTCCGCAATGGCATGAATGGGCGGAAGAAGAATCTGTCAGGCGGACAAGATTGATTTCTTTCTGTTTTGTTCATGTTCACAGCATTGCGTACAATATTTACCCCATGCTCCGGAGCAGCGAAATCCATCTACGCCTTCCGTGCTCCACGAAGGAGTGGAAAGCAAACAATGCCAGCGAGTGGGAGGCTGCTCAGAAAGAGGTTCCTTCTCAGCAGCTGTTTTTCCAGGATGCCTTAGCACTTCTCTTGCAGCAGTCACGGAACTCAGTTATGCTGGATCCAATCCCCGCGCCCCTAGGTAACTACATCCTCCTACATGGTCTTCTCCAGCGGATCCACCTGGTGAGCGAGCTGTCTTTACCCACTGGTAACCAGACATTTTCCCTACCAACTGAGGAATTGAACAAACTAGAGTGAGTTTTACTTTTAGACCATGGTATTAGATGGTTTTGTGATGAGATTCTAACAATCTGGGTATAGGAGAGCACTCCGTTCTTGGACTTCCGTTTGGCAACAAGCCCCGGAGTCAAGTCTTGACCCCCATAATGAGAACGGTCCAATTCCTTTCACCTCGAGTTCACTATTGGGCCTGGCTTATGTTCGGCTCTCACTCAATCTCGGACCGTATCGTCAGTTGGAAACCCGAGATCCGTTTGCTATTGCCGCAGCACTACATAGATCGCCCAGGCCCGGGCGAAGCTATCGACTGACGCCTGCTCTCATCTACTCCGCACATGCATTGAGTATTCCTGTGCGGCTTGGCATCGACCATGTTGCGCGCAGCCAAGCTTTCTTCTGGAGTGTTCGACATTCCATTGCGAGTCTGGAGTGTGCGGTCCTTCTAAGTAAATGGCTATTGTCTCTGGCAGAGCCAGGAAATGGCCAAAACCTCACAGGTATTTAATAAGAGTCTACACTGTCTGATGTCTATACTAATATTCTCTAGAAAATGAAAACCGAATCCTGCATTGGACCCGCTGCATAGTCCAGGAAGCATATTCTTCAATGGACTTGGACGACGGTGATAGTTTGGAAAACCTCGAACCTTTTAGCCTGGGGTGCGCCGTGATAAAACTTTGGGCGCGATTGTTCGTGAGAAACACTCAGTGGCCATTTATAAACGTCATGGGACAAAGTCTGGAGAGATATTTGGCCATCATTCAGGGAGGCTGAAAAGACCTTGCCTTGAGTTGGGCTCGACAATTTGGAGACTCACTGCTTACTTTCACATACCTCTATTGAGGTGGTATCGTGTCAACAGGCTCCCCAATATAGGCAATGATGGGGATGTTCCATTCATCCCGCCGATACCCGCCCCAGTTACTGGGCATTGTTTTGAGCAATTTCCCTCAAATTATCTGCAGGAAATCGAATAGGTATACGGAATACACCGGAACCTCCAATCTGGATATTTTGTGATATTTCTTAACATCCCGACTGTTGCAACCAGTCGATATATTTGATGGTACAACCGACCCCGGCACGAGCGAGAGCCCCGCCTAGGACACATCGGGAAATCATTGACTCATCATTTTGGGCGCCCTTCGAGGATTCGCAATGTACTCTTCTTTTGTTCAAACTATCATATGAATGGATTTAATTGATACGAAATATATACTGTTCCTGCTTGTGTAATGATTTTGCAACGCACCGAAAGGTCTATCATGGATGTAAATATTGAATTTTTGAAGACTGATGACTATATTCAGAGAACTTTTCATCATAAGCTGCCTGAGAGTAGTATAGATCAAACGCAATTTATCATGCGAACGAACAAGGTAAGTAAGCGAAAGGCTTCATAGAATTTTATACTGAAAAGTTCCCAGAATATCAATCAGATTCATTAATATTACGCACGTTGGTAGCATTAATTACAGGAGCGAAGGAAGTGCTCTTGTTCAAAATCATCATTTGACGCCAAAACGTCCATTACTCCGACCTATTATCCTTCTTTTAAACGCGAATGCGTTTCTTTTTCTCTTCCCCTGATTCCATTGGCTAATTTGTCCAGAGAAACTAGCTTAAGTCGAGCTAGGGCTTGCGGAGGCAGAGGCAGGGGTACTCGACGCGGCAGCACCACCAGAGCTAGATGCGGCAAAGCTAGAGATACTAGGAGTGCTAGTGGCGAACACAGAGCTGGCAATATCGGCAGAGCTAGAAGCAGCAGCAGCACTGGAAGGCTGGACCAGATTGGCAGTGAGAGGACCAATCACCAAGTCCTGGCCGCAGGGGCCAGGGGGGGCAGACAAGCAGCCACCCAGGTAGCTGCCCAGCTTTCCGGGGCCCTTTCCAGAGCTGAGGACCTCTTCCGGAGTGTACGCTTCGATAGCGAAGGTGGAGTTGGACTTGAAGACGGTGGACTCGGTGTTGCTCGCAATGTATGTGGCCTGCACGCCGTGCTGGGTGGCCACACGGGCCAGGAGGAAGGAAACCTCGGGGGCCTGGGTGAACCCGGCAAGACCGATGAAAGCGCCGCTGATGGTGGACTCGAGCTGCAGGGCAGTCTCCAGGAATGAGGTGCCATTGGCGACCTTCGGGAGAGTGTAGTTGCATGTGGGAACCTGGAAGCCCACCTTATCGCCGAGCTGCTTGAGGGCACGAGTGCTCCAACGGTTCTGACGCTCCAGATTGCGAAGGTTGGTGCCATAGTTCACAGAAGAGCTGTTGGGCAAGGTGGAGATCAGGGACTGGTTGAGCGGGACAGAGGCGTAGAATTGGGTGAGGAAGTACTGGATGCCCCAGGCGAACTGGAGAACCTCATTGTCGGACGAAGAAGGCGTGCAGTTTTCGCAGGCGGCGAGGGAGGTCGATGCTCCAGCCAAGAGAAGGCTACCGAGGGCGAAGAAACGCATGATGATGATTGGTTGGTAGATTGAAGGGAATATAGAAAGGGGATTCTGGAGCTCAAAGCGTGATAGGATTGCGTTGGACGAAGCTTCCGGGAGGCAGAAGTATCCGCCAACTTATACCTTTGCCCGGGGACACCCCTCGGAGGACAGGAGATTTCACCATCGCTAGTTTTCACGTATCAAGAGAGACGAATGCAACTGTGCGATGGCAAATCTTGAGGATTTGCCTTGTTATCCCCAATGTACAAAGTTTATCGCACGGTCCTTGCATCATGACACCCCGGAACGCCCGGGATAGCAACCAACCAGCCTGGATGAACTGCGCCCAAGTCCAAGTATCTCAATCATGCATTTCATAGATGATCGGGTAGACGCGTACTCTCGCGTTAACCACCGCGACAAGTACAAGATTTTTGAACAATTGCCACTCGATGATATCATGAAGCCTGATAGCTAGGAAGCTTGGCTGGGGTAGATGAGATCATGCCTGTAGAGTCATGGCCCTTGATGATTTTTACACGGACTGGTTTGCATGCCGGATGTTCCTGCTCGCCCTGTTTGTCCCTGTATGTACTTGAGGATCCATCTAATGATGATCCTGTCATATTCGTGAGGTTTCACTGTTCGGTCTTGAATCGTGATGATCGATGATCCGCGCTACACGATGGATCTCGGTGCCAAGACGCTAATGCACGCTTATCTGAGACAAACAAAACAAACACAAATTTACATCTGGATAGCGTCATCGTTGAGGATAATACGGCTCTACTTCATACTTCTACCTATTAGAATCAAAATTACTCAACGCAATGCCTCTGGTTTACTTCCCGCCCGACCTGGAGTCAATTCCTCAAGCTCAACCACTTTCCGTGGCTCACGATAGTATCCAGAGCCTTGATTCCCCTTCCGTTCATATATAATCGGCACAACCGGAGAATTCGAAGTAAACGAAGCATCCGACACGTCACGATGACATTGGCGTCGTTGAGCGGAAAGGGTTCTTCTCCGTTTCTGCATACACGATGGGTCTGGTTGGTGGTGATGCCGATGCAGCAGTATTAAGAATTGTATAACATACATCCTAGACACTGTTTGGAGCAGTCCTTTCCCCAGTCTTTATCCGTACAGCTTCCTCTCGAGGGACGAATGGCTGTCTCATACTCACGCAGAGTCTATTGCTGAGACAGATGGAACCCGTGCTACAGCATGGACTGTGTAAATTCGAGGCACAGGGAACAGCTCCTTGAGCGATGGAGCCATCAGGGAAGTGACAGGAACTGGCAGTAGCAAGAGCAGCAAAAAGAAGAGGTTTTGTGTCATGCTGGCGATAGTATCAACTTACATTAGTTATTTATTACGAGGGCTCAGTAAGCATTGATGGCGTATATTGATCTTCTTTTCTCTTCGAATGATTCTTTCTTTGTCGAACTGATGTGACTACAACATAGCTATTAATATCAACAACACAAAGAAATATTCGATAACGTCCATCGAAGCTTCGACCCACGAGCTTCCTTTGTTGGTCACTGCCCTTTCATTTCAGCGTTTCCAGATACATCAATGGGAGGACGACAGTGAATACACACAGACAGACACAGACAGACAGAGCACGCTGAATTCGATATATATTGAAGAGGAATTAAGATTATTTTATTATGTACTTGTAGTATTCTAGGTATAAGTTTACTCTACATTATTCTATATATAATAGTATATTTTTAAAGTTTTTATTATAGTATAGTATATAAGATATAGTATACCGGGGACCATATAGCGGGATTTGGGGGGGTTTCTCTATCCTCAGCTACACCCCGCATCTTGGTTCGGATCGCATTTATCTATCTGGACGAGGGACTGTGGACCGGCAACGGGGTGTCTGATGTTGTCGAGAAGCTGCACGCCCATGGCTGGTCCTTTGGTGAGGGCAAGTTACGCTTCAATTGGTCAGTTATATCCTTTTATGGTAATAGGACTGTATAATAATAAATCACAGTTCCCTGGGTATGTTCTACCTCGCACAGCTAGCAGCAGCCATCTACCGCTATTCCTCCCAACTGGAAGGTGACTTCCCCTCCTCTGATTTCCCTACCTATACAGCCCACCACGCCCTCTTACACTCCTCCGTCTGGCGCTCCTACTACTCCCTCCCCTTCCTCACCCAGCACACCACCGCGCGCTTCTACCGCCTGCCCGACCTCCAGGACCTCCCTGACTCCTCCCCGCTATGCCAGCCGCGCCACCGTCCAGTATCCACAAACATCCTGAAACTCCCCCGCTGGGCCTACCCGATTGAGTGCACGCGCCGCCGGCAGCCCTTTCTACCATTTGCGACTCTTACTGCAGTCGCCCTCAGCACGCTGGAGACAACCATGGCCCGCCTGCACACGGCCTACCCCAGCGCACCACCCTATTCAGAATCACATGCGCGCTTCTGGCTTGACTATTTTACTCCCAATCCATCTCGTCTGGCTACGGTAACTCCCCAGGAAGGGCCCAATCGCTTTGGGGTATTAGTCGCGCAGGGAATGTATGATATACATGGGTTGGAAGCAGAGTACCTCGCACAGGTATCAGAGGGAGAGGGTGCCGAGGGAGCGGGCGAGTCAGAGCCGGTGATGTGGTGTGGGTTGCCGGATGATGCAGAGGAGAGGGAGGCGGGCCAGGGAGGCTGTGGGAACCATGGAGCCGTATGTACGCGCATGGCAGGGCATGTGGCCTGGTGTAGAGGAGAGGGGGAAGATGCTGCGGCAGATCCTGGTGGAGAATGCGCAGCTCTTTGCACGCTGGAGTCATTGAAGCAGTTCATGTTTGACAATTTCTCAAGCCGCGCGATCTGAGCCCCACGTCAGAGGATTACACAACAGCTGTCCGTGTGACAATTGCGACAGTTGGTCTACTGTCTCGGAGACCTGGGATGACTGAAAGGTAAGAAAGACGTGGCATAGAACTCATTGAAGCTAACTCACATCAAACTGCTGCTATAGCGAGCCAGGGTATACAGCCTGGGCAATGGGTGACACTACAGAAGGCCTTTCCCATTCCAGTCAAACACACTGGTTCATGGTGGTTGCCAGCCATTGTCTTGGAGTTCTGTACGACCACCGCTTCCATAATGATCCAGTGAAATCTGCCATAAGATGGCAATACTGACTCATGATGCACCGAATATCCAATGGGTAACATTACATATCAATATCGGGGGCATCAAGGGATATACTGTGAGGCGTGGAATATCACATCAACGAACCCCTAGCATTGGACATTTCCTATGATGTTAAGATTCAAGTGCACTTGGGTTGACGCCGTCTGCGTTGACATATAATACGATGATATGTGATGTGGCGGTGAACTGTGCAGCCAAAGCCATCCAGTCTATTGTGCGCCTCAATATATTTGCTTTTTCAAACATGTTCTACTCGATCTTCGGGATTTGCTGCATTATTATACAGCGAGTCATGAGAACCACTGATCAAAGCATATTCCAAATCCCACTGCTGCGCCTGTGATCTTATCTACTGCTTCTACTGCATATAAAGCTTCCAGCATGTCCAGATCGATTCTCCCAGGCTAACCCACATTCTTCAGCAGTCAGCATGGCTTCGTCAGACTCAGTAGCCTCTACGGCTTCATCGCCTTTCACTTTCGAACCATACCATCTCACCCCCTTGGACCATGCCGTCGCCTCCACACACTTGGTCTTTTTCTTGCGATTCAATCTGACGGGCAAGAATCCATCCGAAGCCCTCCATCGCCTAGACGAGGCCATCTCCAGACTCATTTCCCTCCATCCGTTCCTCTCAGGGAATGTCGCCCCAGCTGCAGACACACCAGACAGGGTGAATGTCTTCCAGGTCCAGCCGGCCGGTATATCAGATCTGCAGAAGACCCCCATGCTATCCGTCCAACAACACACATCTGACCGTTCGCAATGGACCCATAATGGTGATCCTGATGAGGAATTCTTGCCTCTACCGATCGTCAGTCCGGCTGGGCCAAAGCCTGTCCTTCGATTCAAGGCCAACCTTGTCCGGGACGACCTCGTCCTCTACATTGCGTTTGCCCACCAGGCAATGGATGGCTGGGGCATGTCGATGATATATAGGACTCTGTCGCAGCTCTGTCGAGATCCGAACTCTCCTATTGACACATTGCCAACCATCCCCGACATCCACAGGCAATCCAGGCAGCGGATCAGCGACCTTGCATCTTCTAGTTCCCCAGGTGAGCTTCGTTGGACCTCAGCGACGCCTTCATTAGAGTCCAACCAGCCAGACGATCACGACGCCCACGGTAATGTGATCGGTCGCGTCCATGAATTCAGCGTAGGGAAGATCAAGGCTCTCCAGGAAGCCTGCCATTCACTCCTGTGCAGTCTCCCAGCGCCTTGGGCAGAACAATTCAAAGACACCACCCTCTCCTCCACCTTGATCGTTTCCGCACTTCTCGCGATCTCAGGGACTCGATCCCTTCCACAGAATACCTCCGCCACAGAGTCATCACCACCATCACCATCTCCAAAAGTCATGATCGCAGCCGATACCCGAGCCCAATGCGGATTACCACCCTCATATACAGGCAACGCCATCGTCCCACTAGAAGTGCCCTATAAACCTGACCTCCTCCCCCACCCAATCCCAACCAAACCCCCATCTTCACTACCCGGCATCAGCGAAGAAGACCTACACCACATCTGTACCCTAGCCCTCTCCCTTCTCACCACATTCAAACGTCTGAACAAGACATACATCCGCGGCGCCCTCGCAACCATGAACCACACCCGAGACTGGACTTCGTATAAACCCGCATACCACGGCATCCTCGTAAGCTGTCTTCGCGGAATGGAATATTACGAAAACTTCGGACCCCTCTGCGATCCGCTAGAGGTCGATATCCCGTCTCACAGTCTGCCGGGGCATTTCTGGATTTTGCCGGTGCGGTCGTTGCGAGAGCCGTGGAGGGTACGGATTATTCTGGACGAGGATGCGATGGGACGGTTTGCGGGGGATGGGCTTGTTCGGTGGGCGTCGACATCGTCGTCGGAAAGACAGAGCCAAGGTTCCTCGAGGCTGTGATTGGCGTAGATAGAGCTGCTACCGTTAGTACTATGAGGCACATTGACACATGCTAGAAATCTAGATAGACATACTAATATTAATGTCTTTTTCAGTGGTTTCTCGCATTTTTAGAGAAACCAAAAGGAAATTAAACCCAAGATAAGAATCTAAACGCACTAGACCCAACCCCATCTATGTATATAAAAAGCCCAAACATAGCTTACCAAGCTCCCTCGTCAAAATTATGGACGGACCAACTTTTCAGCTTTCCGATCTCTAGTCAGTCAGTAGTTAGTAGTTAGTAACTATCCCGCGTGGATCTCGTAAATCGTCGATATTCGTTGATATTCAGGCACACACGCGAGGTCTCAATTTTCAGTCGTCTCATGCTGAAACCCGCCGTTCGTGATGCATTATTCAGTTCTCACCCCCATCTCGCAAGTAATTCCCCTTCACTGTCTACCAAGGACTATGTGTGCCTGTAGATCCTTTCTAATTTTATTTCCTCGAGAAAGAGCTATTATCTCCGAAAGGGTTGTCGAGATCACCTCGTTGGAGGGCATGGACCATTCGGCGTCCCACCCCTATTCGGGTTAAGATGCATACACAGACAAAGGAATTATGAATCGAAAGGGTGGATAGGAGGTGTTTTCATATCCAAGTCGAGGATATAAAATCCTCTTCGTTCGCTGTTGAAAATCGTTTCTTTCCAGCAGTATCGCATCGCATCGCATCGCATCGCATCCAGTCACTCGTTATCTATTCACTCGTTCTTCTCTCTCCATTTCATCTGTCTTCCTCTATCTATAGGTGCGAATCATTCCCTTTACCTATCTGCCACTCATTCAATCGCTGACTCTTCTAGATCTTCTTAATTCCAACAATCACGATGCAGTTCCCTGTCGTCTCCGCCCTCATGGCCCTCATCCTGGCCGTCTCTGTCAACGCCTCTCCCGTCGGTGTCGGTTTCGGTGTTGGTGTCGGTGGTGACGTTGGAGGAAGTGCCAGCGTTGGCGCTCACGTCGGTGGTGGTGCCCACGTTGGTGCTGGTGTTGGCGCTGAGCCTGGTGTTTCCGTCAGCATCTAAGCAGTATGTGCTATCTTCATCGGATACTGGTTCGTGGATGGTTCACTAACCCCTATCAGATATACCTATCAAGTCAACGGATGGGATAAGCTCCGGCTCTCTGGTCTTTGTATCCAATGATCTCGAGTGCTGTAATTAAATAATCATGAATAGAAATCAGTTATAACATGAAATACCCAGTGGCATAAAAAAGACGGATGATTCTAGGAACAATGGTCTTTCGATAAGTCCTGATATTGATGTAGCATTGTAGCCCTATTCCACTCTTCCGTTAATGACAGTCTTTGCTTTTTTTTTTTTTTTTTTTTTAAATCTTTTCTTTCTCCAAAACATATTACACCAACTATCTAACATAGCAAAAGCGAGTGTATCAGCAAAATCTCAAACTTGCAAACTATCTTGATATCTGAATGTGTAGACTATGAAGTCAGGAAAGTCTGTCGTATTCTCTCATTCCAGGAAGGAAATTCGGCAATGATAGTAGCATATGAGTACTGTGTGGAGGTCGAGGCCTCATTGCCGTAAGCCAAGTGAGTGAATGCGTATTCAAGATGCTTCGGCGCCGTAAGCCAAGTAATGTCCCGCCGTATTTTATACGGCCAACATCTCTTCGCGATCTGAGAGGTTTAATATCATCAGCACTCAGAATGAGATATAATATCAGGTAGTCCTGACCTTTGACTCGTATTCCTCCTCATATCCCCCCTCATCGGTTGTGAAGTAAGAGTAGAGGGCATTGCCAACGCAATTTCCAGACGGTGGTTCGCCATGTCTATCCCAATCCGCCATATCCATCACCGGGAGAACATTGACACCTATGCCAATTGACTTTAGTACGGCGTAGAAAACCAAGTCGGATCCCTTTAAAGTCCGCGGGAGGTTGGTTGCTGCCGTGTCAGAAGAGTGGGCGTAGGCGTGGGAGCAGAAAATGCCCAGAGCACCGCCATCTGCCAGGAAGCCGGGCTGCCTAATCAAATCTCGCAGGTATTCATATAGTGGAAGAGACTTGATGTCAACAATTGGTTTGGGTAGAGTCAAACTGCCCACTGGCTCCGTCACGCAAAGGTTGTATGTTAAGGTCACCCTGTCTCCTTTGGTGATGGTTTTGATTTCGTGTTCACAGTCGCTATAGAACGCCGCCCATTGTATGCTCAAGTCACTCGCAGGGCCCCAGTCAAAATTAACTTCGTGTTCTTGGTGGCGGACGAGCAGGTTGCCTCCTTCGAACGGAGATGGCAAGCAGACAACCAGAGAGCCAACTTGATTAGCGGAGCGTGGGGTGTCAACATGCTTGCGAAAAAGACCAGTCGGCCCCGAGTAGACCTATATAAGATTAGCCATATAGCAGCCAAGTATTGATTGCCAACTCACGTTGAGTTTGTACAAATCTGCGGAAAGCTTTCTGAACTGCAAAGCGTTCTCGTCAGCAGTGCTGATGCTGGGGAGTAGAATCTGCTCGATGTTCTCCAAAATCCCAAAGCTAGGCAAATGAAAAGTACTAGAAAATTGATCGAAGTTCAGCTTTCCCGCGAGCCGATAGCTTTGATCAAGAACGTCCTTCTCGCCCCGACCAAATGTAGCGGGGGAGCAGCCGGATACTAGCTGCTTCAGGGCATTTGGACTGGAATCCTGTTCCTCGCCTAGTGGGAGTACTAATTTCTTCGAATTTGGTTTCCGGTCTGTGGACCAAAAGATTGTCACTGGGGGAGAATTTCCTTCCTCCATATTTCCAATGGGGATTGTTCCACCACAGGCGAAAGTGGAAGACGAGCGCTCTCCTTCGATCATCCCTCCTAACTCATGACAGGCTTTTTGAACAGCTTGTTGCTGAAGGGAGGAAACCGATGAATTCCTGGCTCGAGTCGCAGAGCGAGAGGATCTTCTGCCAGCTGATCTGCCGTTTGGGGAAGGGGAAGGCATAGTGATGATGTTCATAGAGAAGGTATTGTTAAATCGATATAACGAATGAAGGATAAGATACGGGTGCTGATGAAAGGCCTCAAAAGATGGATGCGACATGAGCAGAAAAGAGTGTATGTATGTCAGTTACTGGGATTCAGAAATGAAGAAAATTCCATCTTATATCACTGCGCCCATGGCACGTATTTCACATCACCTGGCAAGTGTCCCCGTGGCTGCTCCCTCAACGTGACGGTTTTGGGGGATGCGGAAGTAGCTATCCTGGTCAAATTCGAAATAGGCAAGTGGCTTTTCAGCTTGTCCAGAGCTTTCCATATCCGTGATGCTTGCAATATAATTGGGATTGAGTAGATGAATCAAAGTCTCTGGTGTCGTTGTTCTGCATCGTTGAAACAATTGCCCTAATCCCAAGCCCTACGCCCTGCGTTGGTTCCATTCGAGTCTCAAGAGAAAGGGAAACCACATTCAAAAGCACTATCTATCCTTTTCTTCATATGGATTATGAGGAGAGAGAATTAAATTAACTGCAAGCAATATCAATGCAATCACTTTGTTTTATTCTTGCTTTTATAAACAGAAGAAAACTGTAGGATGAAGAATATAAAACAAACACAATGCATTTATACAACATCGAACTGCAATAAAGATACATGATAACAACCTCCCAAAAAAAAACTTTTTTTGTAGCCTCGCGAGGGGGAAAAAAAAAAAAAAAAAAAAAAGCCCATCAAAGATAGTAATAATAATCATTAAGAATGTGTTTGTATGAATAAAAGTCTATGAATCATCAACAAGACGCTTTTGGTCCCATGCCTTCTTGGCTCCGTCGAGAAGGCCATCCATGTTACCGCTGTTCTCACACATGCCCCGGAAGAGACCATCTTCCTTGTTGATCAGTGTCCAAGGGTGGTCGTACTCAATGACTCGGCCATGGTCGAGAACCAGGACCTTGTCATAGTCGATAATCGTTTGCAGGCGGTGTGCAATAGTGATGATTGTGTTATCCCGCAACTCTCGTAGTGTCTCTTGAATCTTGGAGTCAGTCGAGTAGTCGATGGAGGCTGTAGCTTCGTCCATCATCAGAACCCTAGGGTTCTTGAGGAGAGCACGTGCCAAACAGAGCAGTTGGCGCTGACCCTGTGAAAGGTTAGAGCCAGACTCGGATATCGCTGTGTCCAGGTTACGGAAGACGTTCTTGTTGTCTGCAACAGTGATGACATTTCCATTGACGCCGTTAGATGGCTCGGTGGCAGAAAAGGTAGTAGTTGTCACAGGCGTGTTTGTTCCAGATGTACCAGCGCCTATCAAATGCACCCGACGCAGAGCTGTGAAAATCTCCTCATCGGTGAATAGGTCAAAGGGATCAAGGTTACTTCTGATGGTTCCCGTAAAAAGCGTAGGATCCTGAGGAACAATGGTGATCTTCTCTCGTAGGTCGCGCAGTCCGATAGCTCCAATTGGCACATCATCGATTATGACCTTTCCTGTTTCCGCCTCCAGTCCACGGAAGAGCGCAAGTGCAAGAGAACTTTTACCGGCGCCCGTACGACCAACAATGCCGACCTTCTCACCCGGCTGTACAGAGAAAGAGACATTCTTCAAGACAGGACCGAGATCAGGCCTGTAACGGGTGGTGTAGTCGACAAATTCAACCGCACCTTTGTTAGGCCAGTCTGCTGCGGGTCTCGACTCGGGAATGACTGCATTGGCTTCCTGCTCAACCTCCAGGTACTCGCTCACTCTCTCAACAGAGTTCATGCTTTGTTGGACTGAGCCATAAAGTCGGACAAGCCAGAGAACGTTCTCATTGAAAGTGACCGCATAAGTCAACGAAAGACCAGCAGCACCAGCGTCAATTTTTCCAATGTTAAGGAGCACAAAAGCAGCTGCGAAGAAAGAAACCAAAGCACCCGTGTAATCGATGCGGAGTGCGAGCCAACGGTTACTGGCCCAGAGGTAAATGTGCGGTCTGTTATAGGAGTTGATGCGGCGATGGTTGTCGATAATAAACCGCGGGCCGTCACCAAAGGCACGGATAGTCACAATACCATTCAGCGTCTCGCCGAATTGCTGGTACAGAGGGCTCCTCCCAATAGACTCCAGCCTCTTAAGATCGCGAGATGCATTCAAGTAGATAGCACCTAGAGCAGAGTACACTATGGTAATGAAAACGGCGGCGAACAAAAATTGCGGAGTGATTATGGATATAAGGATCACTACCATGATGACGGACCCAAGACTGTGAAGCATGCCAATAGCCTCCGGGGCAACTTCTTGATCAACAGCTTCAACGTCTTTCGAAAATCTATTCATAAGTTGACCCAACGGAGTCGAGTCGAAAAATCTGAATTTGGCGTGCATGATATTTTTCAAGAGTCGCTTATGTATCTTGAAAGAAGCATGAAGAGAGCCCCAGAAAAGAACAGCTTCTCTTAGCAGGGAAATCAAGACGAAGAGACCTCCAAGTAATGCGTAAACTCCAAGGTAGTAGGAGACGGGGACATCGGCATGAGGGTCAACGGCAGAATGCGTATCGAGTTGATGGGCGTTCAGGGTGGATGTCCGCGAAACAGCACCAACGTTCGAGGATGGAAGTTTGAGATTCGACATAGCAGCGTACATGCCAGCATCATCTGTGTTGATCTTTTCGGTATTGTAAGCGTTCGCCCATTGTCTAATCCAAACATTGGTTGACACAGAACCGAGTTGCTGCAAGCAGAAAACGATTACAGCTGCAATCCAATAATACCACGGACCCATGGAGAGGAGGTACATCTTGATAGTGGCTGCTTTGATGCTGCCAACGCCTTTCGACTCTGCTAATTTGGTCTTGACAGGCTCTTCTGTTTGATCCTTCCCAGTGGAGCCATTGGCATGTGGCTCCTCATCCACATGCTCATCCCCCAGGTCGGATTGCATACGGCGTTGAGAGCTTGCTCTAGAAGTCGGCCGTGATTTGAACAACTGTTCACCCAAAACACCTGAAGCAGCGACGGCATCCGGATGGCCTTGTGATGCAATTTTGCCATTGTCGAGGACAACAACGTATTCCGCTTGTGGTACTGTCAGAGCAATATTATGAGTAACAAGGATACAAGTTCTGTTCATCATCAAAGGCCCGGTGAGCGCCTCTCGGAAAATGTGCTTTGCAGTGTGCGAATCAACAGCACTAAGACAATCGTCGAGCAGCAGATGTTGGGCTTTGCTATAAACGGCGCGGGCAAGTGATATTCTCTGTTTCTGGCCACCGGAAAGACTGATGCCCTTCTCGCCAACGAGTGTCCGATCGCCCGCATCGAGAATGGCAAGATCACGTTCCAAAGCACATGCCTTGATCACGGCCCTGTAGCGACGTTGGTCAAAGGGAGAAGCGAAGACGATATTTTCCTGGACGGTAGCATTGAGAAGCCATGCCTCCTGCGCGCAATAAGCCACACTGTTGATGAGACCGGTCTGGGGATCAACGGGGAGTTCGACTCGGTTGGCCGATCCACCAGGCAGGTGAACTCTGCCTTCCAACAGCTCCATCTCTCCCAATAGTGCCATCAGAAGTGATGTCTTACCAGATCCTGTTGATCCAGCAATGATATTGAGCTTTCCAATACGGAATGACAAGTCCATGTTTATCAAACGGAAGCCTCCTGTGCTATCATCAGAGACATCATCCTGGTTACGTCGTTTCGAGATACCCCAAGTGAGCGTAGCTTTGTCCAGACCGATCCTGGGAGGTTCTTCAGAGTCGATGCTATCGCTGAGCTGGGTGTACTTGCCCGTCTCCTCCTCATCCAGGTATTTCTGTACTCGATCCAGGGAGACCTTAGATTCCTGGACGTGAGCAACCATGTCCGCTAGCTGGTCAAGAGGAACCCGCAGCAACGAAAACATAGACAGCGCAGGGAATGCAACAGATGGAGTCAGGGGCTTCTTCTCGACGATCGTATAGAGAAAGAAGGAAGTGAAGGTGATGAGAATCGGCGTTCCATACCAAATTGTTGCAGCACTAGACCAAATGACGTAACGGAAACGCAAGGCCTTTAATTCTTCTCTTCGTTTCTCATTCACGATGTCTTCGAATCGCGCTTCCCAGGCAAAGTACTTGATGATCCGAATGTTTTGAAGGATTTCATTTGTAGCATGAATTCGAGCGTCAGTGCATTTTAGAATGCGATTCTGCACAGAGGTGAACTGTTTGGCGATCAAAAGGTTCACGGGCAGCATCAAAACCATCAAAGCGATACCAGCGAACGAGCTAAATCCGAGAATCCGATACAAGAGTGTGACAGCGATGATGACGTTCACTGGCACACTGACCCACAGGAAATGAAGGTAGGCGCCCACTTCACTGACCTTGAAGGAGTCAATCGCCATCAAATTGATGATGTTTCCGATGTTAGCTTGGGCTGGCTCGGTTTCCTCGGGATCATTTTTGTTTCCAGAATCGTTACCCGCCTTGGCTGCCGCCTTGTTGTTACGACCAAAAGAGAACAGACCCTTCTTCGTCTTGTCCTTTTTGGTCGAGTCCTCAGTCTTCTCTCCAGTAGATTCAACAAACGAACCGGCCTTGCGTCTCAATGCCTTGGCGTAAATCTCACCGATGATAATAGCTCGAAGTTTGACGCCAACCTTTCGGCCAATCCAAAGGGCCTGTCCATCAGCAGTTCCTTGAATTACGCCCGAACAAACGAGCAAGATGGCAAAGAGCCAAGCAGCGTTTGGCGTGGTCGACCTTGGATCTTCCACGAACTGCAGGATTGCTCTGATAAGGAGTGTCGGTATGAATGTGAAAAGATTGGAGAAAGCAGTCCATGCACCCTGCAGCAAGATTGGACCACAAAAATACTTTGTAAGCTTCCACAACAAAGTGCCCTTTGGCTGACTTCGACGGAAATCATTTATGACATTGGAAGCTTTATGAGAAGTGGTCACATTCCAAACATCCTCGGCTTCCAAGGGCTGTCTGTAGCCCTTGAGGATGAGAGGGTCTAACCAAGAAAAGGTGGCCAGGGAAAACAGACTGGCAGTCTGGTCCTTTGGGGGTTCCAGGCCCTCTTCGCGTTCGAGCAACACCGCTTTGTTTCCTCTGCGAGTGGTAATGGCGATTATCAACAGCAAAGTAGACAAGGTAAATTCAACAATGCTAAAGATAAGAGCACGCTTCGATAGTGGGTAAATAATCGCCGATCGGAAAGTACCAACAGCGAAAAGCCACTGAAATCCATACAAGGCAGCAGTATGATTCCAAAGCCTGGGGAGCGAATGAAGATCCAGAACTGAAAGAAGCAACCTAACCAAGGCCAGAAACAAGATATATCCCCAAGAGACCAGCTTGCCCACAGCAGGAAGGGTGCCATGACGACCCCACACACCCGTACACAAAATGGTAGCGAATACGGCCACTTCTCCTGCCAGCGCAGCTATCTCAAGTACGAGAAGGGTGAGTTCACCTCGGGGTCGGTCTACTTCGAAATGAGGTTGTTCGGCCTGCATTGCTTTGGAAAGCATGGGATCCGACTCCTCCGGTTCAGCAGGATCATTGCGCACATCACTTTCCATTTCATTATCCACCAAAACCTTGTAGGAAACTCCATTTCGAGAAATAACGTAACGGTACGAGATGCGAAGCACGATGAACAGGAGGGAAAGTCCGCATACTGTTAGTGGAAAGAGGAATTCCAGATATCTATTCAAATTAGTCAGTAACCAGGCAGAAGGACTTAAAAAATCCAAATATATCGACAGAAAGATAAAAATTGCATAGAATTACATACTTGCGCTGGAAGCAATGAGAAAAATCATCGATGGCCCAAACAGAGCCAGAACATTGCAACGTCATTTTTTTGTTTTAAATTTTTCTAACGGACCAAAAAGAAACCGCGAAAGTCGAGATAAAAGTTGCGCAGGATCATTCGGGTTCTGCAATAGATTGATAATGATGACCAGGCGTCCGTCAATCACGGAATGTTGCCACGGCCACTCGGGGTTACTGCTGACAGCCTTCTAGCACCGACAAGCAGGACGAACCTGACATTGCAAGGCCAGAAGGGCAGCAAAAAAAGGATAGTGATGGCTGGAACCTAGGTGGTCCAGAGCGGTAAAATGTTATAAATAGGGACCAGGTGAAGAAGATGAAGATGAAGAAAAACCGCTGAAGGGTTGAGAGAAGAGCGAAGGGAGCGAGGGAGCGAGAAGAAGAAGGTCGGAGCTGCTGCTCAGCTGCTGCTACGGCACTGGACGATCCACCGCCCACAAGCTTCCAAGCGGGTCGAAGAACCTTCAGGATTGAATGGGACCAACCAAGATAGGGAAAAGAGGAACGTAAAGGAAGAAAAAAAAAAGAAGATGCCTGAAAATATAAGACTAAGAATGGAGGGTCTCTCGGATAATAGAGGGTGGATTGCTTTCTGTCGTCACTTGAAGAGCTAATGAGGGACTATCATGCACTAAAAAGGGCTTTTCGCTGCTGGGTGGAGTTGCGTCTGTCTCTTAGTGCTGGGAATATCATCTGCCATGGACTACAGAGTTGCATCGATCGTATCTTGGGATATTGCTCTTGGCTCCGAATTGGATCAGTCTTGACTCATTGGTTATTAATATAATAAAATATCCATATCATTATTATAGGATGCTTATCACTGCCGTTATGACTCTTCTTCTACGTTTGATGTTCTATGAGACATTCAGAGTATCACTCCATCTATAACCGCCATTGCGTCTTCCCATCCTTCTGATCATCACCATCATCATAATTATCCCTGTTCTTTCCCATATCAATTCCACGACTCTTTTTCGAGACAATCCTTTATAGCAACTGCATGCAAAAATCAATGGGGGGCTGTCAGTGCTTCCTGCGCAATCCTTCCAATATAATCACACCGACCTTTGACTCGAGTCCATCGCAGGCAATCTGGATCGCCCATTGTCGCAATCCCAAAACGTTCCCCGACGGTATCCATTAATCTACCAAACGGCCCTGAGTCACAGTTCGTCGAGCAGTAGCGCTTTAGTCGACAGAATGATTGGCCAGGTCTCCGAGTACGACGTACTCCACGTTTTAGCTTGATTTTTTCATTCAACCCTGTCAGACTGTCAAACTGTCAGTAGTAGAAGTAACCCAACGATCTAGACGGATTTAGCATTAGTACTTGGTAGCGATAAGGAACAAAACCACCTCGTGACGTGAGTCGCGATGCATTAGGAAGATTGAGCAAGAAAAAACGGTCTGGGAAATCCCGCCTCCATTCCAACCCCACTTTTTCGGCTTCCCTCCACCTTGAATATCATCATCGTCATCACAAAAGAACCTCTGATCGCCCAGGTCATCCATGCAGATCATAATAAGGCAGAGAGACGAGAGTGAAGGCAGAACGAACATCAACAACGTCGACTCTGGGGATTTCTCCCTGGCTCGGTGAGTCAGCAGGTGTCTGCTGCGTAAGAAACTGCCTGGGTTTTAGCGTCACCCGGAACCTTCCGTCGGGATTGCCACTGCTAGTCAAAACTGTTCATTCACTCTCCTCCACCTGACTAACCATCGTAGACTAACTAACCAACTGACTAGTTATTGCCTTTAGAGATTCTCTCCCCTCCTTCTGATGTTTCATCGCCAACTGAAAACCCCTCCCCTCTTGCCACAAATCGCCTCCCAGGCTCACCCTTGTGCTTCAATTCTTTTGGTTTCTTCAAAACCGACCTCGTTCTGTATTATCCCTTGAGGACCCTCGCCTCCTTGGCTTGTCGCCATGGCCGAACGCATTTTGATGAACGAATACAAATCCCTGGCGCAGGAAGAATGGGTCAACATTGAGGTTCGTTGAGTGGTGGCTTATTGGTTATTGAAATGTCTTTCGTGACTAACGTGTAGACTATAGCTCAAAGACGACGACATCTTTAGCTGGAACGTAGGACTGATCGTCGTCAACCCCGAGTCTCTATACTATGGTGGTTATTTCAGGGCCTCCATGAACTTTCCTAAAAACTACCCTTACTCCCCTCCTGGTAAAGACCATCTTCTCTTACTCTCCCCTTGTGATGTTCTTACAGTGACACGAGCGGTTACTAACGCCTAAACTTGAATTTTAGAGTTCCGTTTCCTACGCCCCCTTTACCACCCCAATATATACAAGGATGGCAAACTCTGCATATCCATCCTGCATGCGCCCGGAGAGGACGAGATGTCGGGTGAGCTGGCTTCGGAGAGATGGTCCCCAGCTCAACGTGTCGAGTCAGTCCTCATCTCCATCCTATCCCTCCTGGACGATGCAGAGGTGTCATCGCCTGCCAACGTGGACGCCAGTGTAATGTTGCGGAAAGAGCCCGATGAATACAAGGCGATTGTCAAGGGAAACGTGGAGGAATCGAAGAAGGATATCCCTGACGGCTTTGTCATGCCCACCCACGAGTCAACCATGAACAAGCCTGCCGAAAAGGTTGATGATGAAGATTTCTGGGCCGACAGTGATGTTGACGACGACGTTTTTGGTGGAAGTGACTCAGACGAGGACCTAGACATGGACGACCAGGACACCGGCAGTGAGGATGACGAAGACGAAGACGAAAACAACGAGGACAGCGAAGAGGACAAGGAGGATGAAGAAGAGATGAAAGATGAAGAAGAAGACAAGAAGGTGGAGCAGAAGGTGGGGAAGATGGAGGGGGCTCAAGAAGTGAAGAAGACTGAGCAGAAGGAGAAGGAGAAGTTGGAGATGGAGGAAGACCGGCCATGACCGTGACCCGTCATCTCCATTGATGATGCACGCAGAGGGCGTCTTTTCATTTCTTAATCATATTACCCGCGGGATCTTATTGCTTTATTTGCTTACGGCATAGCGCAGGCGTACTCGGCAACCGGACAGGTTGAGAATTAGCGCGGATTTTCTTCATATCATACATACTTTACATTTATTGGTGGCAGTGGTTATCTAGAATTTATTTATCGTTTCTTTTGTCTTGTTACTTTCTATTGATACGACGGGGCTGCATATAGAGAGGGAAGTGGCTGTCATTTGATTATCTGCCTCGTTGATGTCACCATTTCCATCTCATCCTTGGTGTCAGCACACACTGCACTATATTCCTACTACATATGTCTTGTCTCTGTTCCCTCTGTACAGTGTATATACAACGTACAATCCAACATGAATAATTTGAGTCCTTTCTACCAACTAACAGGGCTGAGCAGGAAATCAGCCCGTATGACCTCGGAAACGGGCATTGCCGAATCAACCCCGCATGATCGGTTGGAGAGAATTGATCACGCTGTGGAACAGGGAATACAACTTGTATCGCTGGATGGGTGTTACTAGATCATACTGCCAAAAATACAGATGAGGAAATGAGGTAATTGTTTGTACTATTAGGGATTGTCTACGAAGTATCAACGACTTCCATCTGTGTATTCTCTCGCAAATATAAGTATTGCCCCACACTTCACAACAACACTCATTTTTTCCAATCACAAGAATGGCAACCAAATCCATTGCTGACTGGGTCACTTCCCTTTCCTATTCTTCACTCCCACCAGAAGCAATTCAAGCTGCCACACGAAGTTTCTACAACTGGGCAGGTTGCACTGTCGGTGGGAGCAACCACCCCGCGGCCACTATTGCTCAAAAGGCTCTCTCTCGTTTTTTCGGAGCCCCAACATCAAGCCTTCTCGGATCGCAGGGCACCCAGGTGGACGCTCAGCATGCCGCTATCCTCAATGGCATCGCGTCGCATGTACACGACTACGATGATACTCATCTCGAGACAATCATTCATCCCACCGGCCCTGTAGCATCTGCCCTGTTGAGTTTTGCTGAATCTCTTGACCGGCCCGTTTCAGGAGCCGAGTTCATCACAGCATTGGTCGCGGGGATCGAGGTCGAATGTAAGTGTGGATTGGCGGTATGGCCTAGCCATTATGATGTTGGTTGGTAAGTGTTTCCCTTTCTTGCGGTTCTTATTCAGTGTCAAATTTGCTTACTCTTCTTTTCAGGCATATTACCAGTACAACCGGGTCTATTGGAGCGGCGGTAGCAGTCTCAAAGCTTCTGAACTTGACCTCTGAGCAAACCGCACACGCAATTGGAATAGCAGCCACGCAGGTAACAGGGCTCCGTGAGATGTTTGGCTCTCATACAAAGTCGTTCCACCCGGGACGCGCAGCCCAGAATGGACTTATGGCTGCCGTGCTTGCATCTGAAGGATACACCAGCTCCCTGGAAGCACTGGAAGCTAAAAGGGGCTGGGTGAATGTTGTTGAATCCCATGACCAGCTCGATGATATGGTCGCGAGCTTTGGGAAGGAAAACTGCTGGGAGATTGTCAAGAACTCGTTTAAGCCTTTCCCGTGTGGTATTGTGGTTCATCCTATTATTGATGGGTGCATATCGCTACATAGCGAGTTACGACAACGCGGAATATCATATGAACAGATCGAGGATGTGCAAGTCACTGTGCATCATCTCGTTTTGGAGCTTACAGGAAAGACTAAACCTCGGGATGGTCTCGAAGCCAAGTTTAGTGTCTACCACGGAGGTGCTGTTGGGCTTCTCTTTGGGAAGGCAACTCCGGCACAATATGAAGACGCTGTGGTGAATGAACCTAATGTGCTGAAGGTCAGGGCTAAGTTGCATGCGACTGGGGACAGCAGTATACGTCCAGATGAGTGCCACATTGTACTTAAGCTTCGAGAAAGAGAAGTGTTGGAGAAACACGTGGATCATGCAGTGGGCAGTGTGAAATCCCCAATGACTGATGATCAGCTTACGGAAAAGTTCCTGGATCAGTGCATCTCCGTTGTTGGTCTGGAAAAAGCAAAGAAGGCTAGTGAGTGGTGCTGGAATTTGGATACGCGGAATGACATTCGCGATATCAAAGATATACTTTAATCTATCACGGAGCATGACTCTCCGTTTTGATACATGGGCACGCGGAATGAGAACCCCCGTTATTGGGGAAGCATGCAGAAACCCTCGGCTATACCCCAGCCAAAGAGAGTCTTTATGTATCTTCCCCGCATTTTGAACCTGGGGCTATGCAAGTGCTACGACGATCGTCACATAGAAGCCAATCCACGCTTAGCATCTGCTGCTAAGAAAGTCAAGACTGTTATACAGATGTCCCCGGAGGCCAATACCAATCAATGCTTATGTCTGGTCGCACGCAAAACAAATATACCATTCGGATATGTCCCTCGTACAAGACACCAATAGAATACCCAGCACCACATCTAGGCTATCAACCACACCATGTTTGAATTATGCGGGGTTTGGGCTTTGGATTATATCCTTCTACCCCGCAAAAATGATTCCTAAGACCAGTATAAAGAGCAGTCTCATCAGTGGCTCCTGAGAAGTCTTTCGATCAGTTTAATCACTTCTGTCTAATCATTAGAGAGGAAATATGGCAACTGAAATCACGAAACCAACCATAGACGCCGCTGAGCAGTCTGCCACTATCTTCCACGAAGAAGATGTAGCTAAGAAACCAAACATACCACCGCCAACGTTCACACTCGAGGAAGAAAACCGTGTCTACCGCAAACTAGATTGGAATCTCATGCCACTGATTTTCATCCTATACTCGCTCTCGGTACTCGATCGTTCAAATTTGGGAAATGCTAAGATCGCTGGCATGGAGGACGACATCGACCTGAGTGGACGACGCTACGACTGGCTTGCTACTGTGTTTTATATAGCCTGTGAGTTACCTAATGATATAGCCCTGGATGAATTACTAAGAAACTCACTTATCATTAGATATTCTTTCCCAATGGACGACACTAGGCTGGAAGGCATTCCCGCCACATATCTGGGTGTCCTGCGTCGTTTTCTTATGGGGGTTCATATCCACAATTCAAGCAGCCTGCTCCAGCTGGGGCGGCCTCATGGCTTGCCGTGTTTGTCTAGGTATCACGGAAGCCATGTACGGGCCTGGTGTACCGCTATACCTGTCGTACTTCTACCCTCGCGAGAAGTTGGGACTCCGGACTGGCATTTTCCTCTCTGGCTCTGCCCTCGCAAATGCATATGGAGGTGCACTGGCATATGGGATCTCTCAAGCCAAAGCTTCTATCGGGGGATGGAGGATTCTCTTCATCGTCGAGGGCGCACCGACCTGTCTCCTATCCGTCTGTGCTTGGTTATTCATCCCCGATGCACCAGGAAAAGCACGATTCCTCAATGAGCGCGAGCGAGAGATTGCAATCGCACTTTCTGAACGACAGCCTGGTGATAGAAGTTCTGAAGGATTGCAGCTAAAACAAGTACTGTCTGCTCTCGTTGACTTCACGAGTACGTATATATCTACACCCAGACCAGTCTTCACTTTCCCCCAAGGTACCATACTCACCAACCCTTAGGCTACCTCCCCCCATTAATGTACTTCGGCTGCAACGTCTGCTTCGCCTCCCTCCCACTCTTCATGCCAACCATCATCTCAAAAATGGGCGTCTTCACCACAATTCAATCAAACGGTCTCAGCGCACCCCCCTACATCCTCTGCTGGATCGGTATTATCGCCAGCGCCTTCGTCTCCGACCGCATCAAACTCCGCGGCCCCTTCGTCGTTGGCGCCGCCCTAGTCGCTACCATCGGGTACATCATTTTGGGGACCCAGACCGCCGCCGCTGTTCGGTACTTTGGTCTTTTCCTCGTCGTGCAGATCTTCGTCTCGGTGGCTCTCATCCTTACTTGGGTGGGTAATACCCATGCTACCGAGTCGAAGCGCGCGGGTGCTTTCTCCCTGCTTGCTACGGGGGGCCAGTGTGGTCCTGTGTTAGGTACGAACATCTTCTCCACTACGGATAAGCCGTACTATCGTAAGGGGATGTGGGTATCCTGTGGAGCTTGCATCGTTGTCGTGATTGCGGGTTTGCTTCAAATGTGGCTTTTGTGCCGAGAGAATACGCGTCTAGATAGAGAGGATGATGCTGGCCAAGACGAAGATACGGAGCATGGAGATCCTCAACGGTTCCGTTATGTAGTGTAACGTGTTCTGCTGGACAAAGGCACGAAAATATCTTTGTTGGGAATACAGTATATTGGTACTCATGACGCAATTCAGGCTGGATATTATTGGAACGACGGGTCTTTTATACGTAGAACTCGCTCGCATTATCAAATTATCAGTTTGTTGGCAAAACAAATTCTCTAGATCCGCTCTCGATCGTATAGTTCGGGGCATGTATACTACGGTAAAAATAAAAGCATATAAAAAATATCGAGTTGTAGTTGAGGCAATCAATGCACCCACTTTCCCAAATCACGTAACAAAGTCCATTAAAAAACAAACAAAATATCCTGCGCCATGGTGTCGTTCCCGACTACCAGTTTCGTGACCTGCCACGAATTACGTCCACAAGGAAGAGACTCCAAGTTTATGCCACAACGGCATCCATGATCTCACTGTAGATAGCACCAAGCTCTTCAGTAACCAGCTTCTCGGCCTTGTTGACGAGCTCGTCAACACGGTCCTTGGAAGAGGCAGTCTTGGAGCCGGCCGCCTTGTAACCACCCTTCTTAATGATGCTGTCGTAGTCGTCAGAGCCACCACCGTTCCAGGCAAGGAGCTAAAAATATATGTTAGCAGTGCTCGACGAGTATTTTGTTTTCCCGAGAGACTTACGTTAGGAGTGTCACTGGGGATATCAGTAAGAGCACCCTCGGTAGACACAGCAATGATGGCCTCCTTGAGCTTCTTTGGGGTAATCTCGCCAACAGAGAAGGCAGAGTCCTGGGCAGGGTAGAGAGAAACGTAGTAAGCCAACAGACCAGCAATGTGGGGAGAGGCCATCGAGGTTCCGGAGATAGTGTTGACGGCGTGCTTGCTGCCGGTCCAGGTCGAAAGGATGTTGAGACCGGGAGCGAAGATGTCAGTGCACTTTCCGTAGTTGGAGAAGTAAGCACGCTCATCACCGAGGGTTGAGGCACCAACGGTCACGGCGTTCTCAGCCGAGGCGGGAGAGTAGTTGCAGGCATCAGCGTTGTCGTTACCAGCAGCCACAGCGAAGTGGAGGCCAGCATCAACGGCAGCATTGACAGCCAGGTCAAGAGTAGGAGACTTGCCACCGCCAAGACTCATGTTGGCGACACTGCCCTTGAACTTCTTGGATTTGCCGCTCTTAGCAGCCTCGACCTTCTTGTTGTGAGACTGGGCAGCCCACTCAACACCCTTGATAACATCAGACATGGTACCAGAGCCACTGGATCCGAGGACCTTGACGGCATAGAGATTGGCCTTCTTGGCGACACCGTACTTCTTGCCAGCAATGGTTCCAGAGCAGTGAGTTCCGTGTCCATTGTTATCTTCGTCATAGTCATTGTTAGGGATGGTCTTTCCCCAAGTAGCACGGCCTTCGAAGTCGACGTGGTCAATGTTGATACCAGTGTCGATGGTGTAGACATCGACACCCTCGCCACCAGCCTCGGCATACAAGTACTTGTTAAAGGTGGAGAAAGAAAGGCTGTCTCGGTGAGAGATACGGGCCAGACCCCAAGGAGCGCTCTTCTCGACGGAGGCATTTTCCATTGTGTGGACTTCGGAGTCCTTCTCGACATACTCGACCTAAAGAGTTTATATGTTAGATAGGTCTCTCTAGAAGGGATGAACGGCCATGTCTACTCACATCAGGGTGTCTGCGGACTTGCTCGATCACGTCCTCGTGGAAGTGTCCAGCATAGCCCATCAAGGACCCAGGAATGGCGAAGGTGTGCTTCAGGCCAAGGAAAGCATCGTTGTCGAACCCAAACAGCGAACGCTTCTTGAGCTCCGCTCGACCGCCCTGAAAGTCATGGATGTCCTGCACCCAGCTGTGGTGAGAGGAAGCCGACTCAGAGTTGACGTGCTTCTTGAACACGACGATATATGAGTCAGGGACCTCCTTGGAGTTCATGGAAGACAGGATAGGAGCAGCTCCATTGTGGATGGAGTCGACGACCACGGGTGACGCAGCTGCCAGCAGCGGGAGGAGAGCAAGGCCGAAGACGCCTTTCATGATGGCAACTTAGGGGTTTCACGAAAGACCAAAGACAGAAACAAAAAAAGAATAAAGGGCAGTAGTTAGAGATGGATAATGGAAAGATGGAAGATGAATTAAAAAGGATGGATGAGAGGGGGGAGGTTGGAGTAGAAGAGGAGAAGGAGGAGGATGATGAACCAGGGAGCTCTTGAACCTTAGCTAAGAGAGCAGGCAAGGGCAGCGGAGGATGATGCAACCGGGATACGGTAACTTACAACAGATGACCGGAGGACACCGCCTGATTGGCGCTTGGTTGCCCGTCGATCCCGACAGATAGCGCTGTGGGGGACCTGGGGGTGTACGGTATGTTACCGCGTATTTACGCCCGTATCAGGCATATCCCGACCTCGGCGAGATCCAACGGGCGCTTGATTCCTCATAATGAGGCGGAAATATGCGGGTAGATAGGTACTAGTTGAAGGGGAGGTGACTCAACTATTATTAGTCTAGACATCAAACAGGCATCATGATGATGGTGATCTTCGCCCCAACAGACACATGATAAACTGAATGGCCTACACACCGTAACTGCAGGTACCTGGCATGAAAGTCAGCCACCAAAAAAAGGGTGTATCACCAGGCAACACCCTCCAAGTCGCGTGCTCTGGATCAAAGCTCGCCTGACTGTGCAGCAGAGGCAAGTGATAGTCGCTCCGTTTGGGGATGGATTGACCTGCGGTGTCTGTATCGAAATACAGGTATTGTCATTTACCCGATAAGCTTATCAAGCCAATGACCGTGGGCACTGTGGTACGCAGCCAACACTGTCACCTGATATCTGTTTCGCAAGGCCCGATGCCTTCCCCGCTACGGCCACGACCTAATGAGAGATTGGTGAAGGTCTCCAGTGACGTTGGAATTGGGTCTGCTTCATATTATCCAGAACGGCCAAGTGAGTGTTTAGAACGATTTGCCCCTGTCCACCAAGCTCATTCTGACAAATGGTTTTGCTTTTTCGTCGAACAGCTCCGACCACTACGACCGCACAATTCATGCCTCCATGTTGATCTTCTGACCGGCAGTCTTGCTCTCCATTCCGACTGTGCCATGTCAGACCAGTTTGTAAACTAGACCCGCTAGCACGACACATACCAATGCAGACCGCCTTCATCACGCCCAGTGCAGCTTCATGGTGGTTACTGGCTTGTCACATAGGTAGCCGGCGATTAGATTCAGCGGCGCCATGAACCAGGCCACCTCCCTCTCTCCCTCACCTTCCTCGTCCACCGAAAGACTTGCCGTTGAGTTATCCCCAGTTATCGAGGAGCTGAAAGGAATCTGCGGCCAGAGCTCGATAACACCCCACCTTGCTCTCTCAGCAACCGAATGCTTGCTTCGTCTCCGTCACACCTTTATCGACAATGACCATCCTCGAGAGGCCAAGGATGCCTTCCGACAACTGCAAGGGTTTCAAACATTGCTGGATCTCATTGAGAAGATTTCGGTAGTTTATGACACGGACGCTTTGTCAAAGGAGGAAGCTAAACATCTCTTGACGCTTTGCAAAGATGCGTTGGGAGTTTTGGCTGAGACGTTGAAAGAACATTTTGGGAATAAGCGATATTTTGCAAAAAGGATTATCGGTGGAGGCAAGGCTGCGCTGGAGCAGGCCCTAGCCACCTTGGTCGGGAAGATACAAAATGCCGAAGCTGATACAGAGCAATTGTACGGTAGCATTCTGGCCGCCGCCCTCTGCCAAGAAGCAGTTGCGGGCATATTCGCTTCATTAAGCACGAAGTTCCAACAAGACAAAGACTCTGTATCTGGAAATGACATCCGAGTGGCCGTGGACCGATGCATGGGAACCTCGGAAACGGTCGAAGTACCGGAGTTCTTGGGACCATTCCTTCGATTGTGGCTGCTTCAGTCCTCGTCCTCATCTGGACATGAGATCCAAAGATTGGCTATTCCTGCATGCCTTTGTCAACTTGCTTCACAATCTCAAAGAAACGCGGTGGCCCTACATGCCACTGGGATGCTAACGTCGATACTCCCGCTCTTATTCAGCGATAGTCGCTCCAAAATCGAGAGAACACTTTATCGGGAGCTTGCACAGCTCCTTTGCGTTCAGGGAATGAGCAACTTGGATGATGCCGTCGTTTTGTATCGTCAGGCACACGGTAGTCCTGAGGTTTTGCAGTTTCTCCTCAATGTTCTCAAGCGGTCAAAAGAACCGCCATCGATACACTTCGATATGTCCCTCCATGGGTTTTGCTCTTTAGAATTCTCGACAATTGGTCGTTCATTTCCGCCGGTGACTTCCTCCGGCTATACCGTAGCAGTATGGGCACGCTTTGACGAGTTTGATTCTAGCACCCATACAACGATATTCGGGGCATTCGATGCCAGTCAAACCTGCTTTCTACTCGCGTATCTTGAGAAAGACACCCGCCACTTGATTTTGCAAACTTCGATCAGGGGAGCTCGTCCTAGTGTTCGATTCAAGTCATTGACCTTCAAGCCCAATCGTTGGTACCACATTTGTGTGGTTCACAAGAAGCCACGACCACCGTCACATTCCCGGGCATCTTTATTTATAGATGGCGAATTTATGGAGCAAGTGAAGATAGATTACCCGTCTGTGCCCGTTGCAGCTGCTCCGCATAGATCACCTCGAGTTCAAGCTTTCTTTGGCACCCCTCAAGATCTGGCAATGAGACTTGGGAGGGGGGTGTCGAAATCTCGGTGGTCCCTAGCAAACGCCATACTTTTTGATGAGGCCTATAGTGATGATATGATTTCTATTTTCTATAATCTTGGACCACGATATTACGGCAACTTTCAAGATTGCCTAGGCTCTTTTCAGACCTACAAAGCGTCTGCTGCTTTGAATCTTCGAAATGAACACCTGCATCCTGGCAAAGAAGAGCTTTCGGAAATTATCACGGCTATCCGACGGAAAGCGAGCGTTCTAGTCCGTGAAGCGAATATCCTGATCAATATTTCTTCAATATCGGTTCTGGATGACGATGACAGTAACAATGTTGATGAGTCTCAGCTTGTCAAATCGCTCTCCAAACACGCTGCCAAAAACCTGCAGCACTTAACCAAAACTGGCGGGAATGCTGTAGCAGTGAATGGTGCCACGCCTGCAATTAATGATGCTTTGACCCAGGCCCATGGAGTCGGCATTCTAACTGGCGATCCTGTAGTCGCCGTCCCACATTCTTTGGACGATGCGAGCTGGCGTATTGGGGGCTGCGCAGCAGTGCATCTGAGCTTGGTACAGGCGGCCGACACTGCGACTTGTATCCGTCTTGCAGTAGAAGCACTTTATGAAGCTGTCCAGGACAACTGGAGGAACAGCGAAGCAATGGAAAGAGAGAATGGTTACGGTATACTGGCTGCATTGTTGCGTGAAAAACTTGGATTCTCTATGGGCAACTATTCTAAAACAACCGTTGTTTGTTCGAATCATGAAGAGCGGTCTGCTTTGACTCTTGAGCTCCTCAAGCTCACTGTCAAATTTGTGGGCTATGACTTCGAGCATCCAAATCGCTCTATCATCACGAACCCACTCGCATACCGAATCTTGCTTGTGGATCTGGATATCTGGCGTTTTGGCGAACTCCCCCTGCTTGAATTGTACTATTCTCAATTCCGTACATTTTCTACAGAGAGCCAGTTCCGTCGCTTCAATGCGAAACGACTTGCTCGGATGCGTAAGATTCCCCCTATTGATGATTCGTCCCATTTTTTGTATTCTATCATATCCTAATTTCTTGCAGGTGTCACTAAGAAGCTGCTTGAGGCTTTGAAGGGAGAAGAGTTTACTCAAGATGCGTTGCATCTTTTCACATCTGCCTTCCAGTCTCTCATGGAGAGCTGCCTTTCTGCAGATTTACTTCGGTCCTTGGCTCTCTTCATAACATACGCCATTCACAAACCTAAACCACCAAGCAGACTGCAGAAAAAGAAGAGTCTTCGGTTCGCCACCAACCCCCTGTATTCAGCAACCTCTGGCGATAAACCGCAGAAGCCTGTTTCAAGCTCGGTTCTGGCGATCGAGATGCTTCGAATGTACTGCTCAGTTCTCTGTAATCCACATGACCTGACGCCGCTGAAGAAATTTGCCAGAGCTGTGACGAATAAGGTTTGTTCGCGCAGAGTTCCCCCAGTTCGGATTTCTCCTAACTTGTTGTTTAGTGGCTACTCTACCTGATGTGTGAGGACGAACCGGAAATTGTTGTCTTTGCAACTAAAATACTAGCCCGATTAATCGTTATTCACGGTAGTAGTTATAGCAAAAAACTTGCTGAAAAGACTGGAGGGTACATCATAATGCGCCATCGCCTGAAAAGGTGGTGGAATATTCCTGCTCTATGGCCTATCTGCTTCGCTATCTTGTTTGGACTGGATGTGGGACTCGTGAGCGTCAGTAGTCCATTCGATCGTTATAATCTCTTGGAGGCACTCTTCTCTGGTAGCGAGCCAAGGGTCGTTGTTCCCGAAATGATTCCAGTCATCACAGAAATGATGCGGAGCAGTCTAAAGAGAGCAGTCTTGGCGAACGAGATCCCAGAGACGAATATGCAGAGCCCGAGCCTTATGCAGGAGCACTTGGACCGGTTTACCAAACCTTCCATGTCTTTCTCTAAACCTGTACTCAAAGCGATTGAAGGGATCTCACTTCTTGCTGCAGTTGTGGATCTTTTTGCTGCGCTACATGCGAAATTTGAAAGCTTTCGTGAATTTGCAGCACAATCCACTTATACACAAGAGTTACTGTTTGTGCTATTTCCAACCGTTGTTGGATCAGATGGAGTCAGCGCAGAAATTGAACTCAATTCTCGTGATGGTGGGCTTAGCTTGGATAGCAGCAATCTGCCCAGTCGCCCACGCTCAAGTACAGCGACGGTATTACGTACGACCACAGTTGATGAGACGGACACTCGTGATGACAATGGTCATTCACTGAAACGTGGATCATCATTTATCCTTGTTTCATCAGACAAGGGAAAGTACTTGCCATCGTCTGCACGGATTCGCCATGCTTTTACCTCAACCAATAATGAAGAGAATGGAGGGGCCATGGATCATCCTATCACTACGAAGATTCTCGATATCGTCTTGACTGTCTTCACAGATCAGCTGCTTGAGCGGAAAGAATTCTCTGGCTTGGGCCTTTATCTCAAGACGCCCTCTGGGTTTTTGGAACACCAGGCTAGTTTCAATTCCTGGCTGCTAAAAGGCTTTCTTTCGGCGTTGCAGGACGTACTGTCTTCAAAGCCTGAGCTTCTTCAAGAACCGCGTACGCTTACTAACCTGGGTCGTTTTGCAAACCATATAGGGGAAGCAGTGTATGAGGGTTGGTTTATCGATGGCGCAGTTCCAAGTTTGGAATTTGTGGGGACCGTTTTAGAGTATCTTCAGCGGCCAGACGTCTCCAATTTGAAGAGCATTCGACTTTGTAGCCAGGCAATTGCCACGATTCAGTCAACGCTATTTCGCGCTGTGCTACTTGGCCTGACTGAGTTGGAGAGCACAGAGGCGCTGTCTTTTTTGAAGCGTCTTACATACTGGCAAGTGGTGCTTCTTCATGCAGGAGAGGCTCAGTCTGAATACCTGCAGCTGCTGTGCTACCAGCTTTACACAATGTTGATCAGTGACAAAGAGGATATACGATTAGCTGCGGCAGGTCTCTGGCGGATAATTCTTGTGCAGAAACCTACCGAGATGTCCACGCTGTTAAACCATGGGGCCCCTGATCTGCAAACAAGACTCTCTGGCGGCTTCGAGGCTCTTGTTGGCATGGAAGATACTGCCTTTTTGCAATGGGTTGATAATGAGCGAGATGATCTCGATGCTCTGTTCTTTGGCGTCCTATCCAAATCTTGGGAAAGCTTTGTTCAAGAAGAAAACACGACTATTAGCGATTCTGCCCGAGGCCGAATTTCTAAGCGACACGACAAACTAAAGCAGTGGAAACAATCCGAGACACTCAGCGAAGAAATAATCCATAAGCATGAGATTACTTTTCCACATTGGGTATCGAACATAACAGCTTCCGAGTTCTTGAAGTATCAAAGAGTTCTCCAAGATCAGCAAGATAACTCTGTGTTCATGTGGTCTGCCTTTTCTCGTTTATCTATGGACCTACGTCGTTACGGGGGCATACTTGCCGAAGATAAGGAAAGAAAATGGCGTCTTGACGAGACCGAAGGACGAAGTCGGATGCGGCTCCGGGTTGTCCCCGATGATTCGGGGGAGCGTCAAGATTATCAACCCAAAAGAAAGGCGTCAGAGCCCCCGGCGATCAAGATCGACACAGATGTTCAGCCAGCCTCCAATAGTGAAACTGTTGGTTTGACCCCTACGGTTATGACGGCTGAAGCTGCAGAGAACAGTGCTCAAGGCGTCGATCCAGACAGCAAGAGTGTCCTTGAAGAGGGATTTGAGATGGTTGATGATCCCAAAGCCGACCTTGAGGATTACGAAGATAAGAATAGAAAGGTAATGAGGAGTCTGCACCGCGGCGACCAAGTCCAAAACGTCTGCAACATGTCTCGTATCATTGGCCTAGAGGCATGTGAGGGTCTTCTAATTCTGGGGAAGGACAATGTCTACATTCTAGACAACTTTTTCCAGAGATCCGATGGTGAAATTGTGAACGTTTGGCAAGCTCCACCAGATGAACGAGACCCATTTGTTCGTATGATTGCCGGTAGAGAGTCAAACGAGCGTAGGCCACAAGAACATGACACCAGGAGTTGGAAATGGTCGGACTTGGTCAGCATTTCCAAACGGAGATTTCTGTTCCGAGATGTGGCGCTCGAGATCTTCTTTACAGATGGCATCAGCTACCTATTAACACTCATCTCCTCAAAAGCCCGAGATGATCTGTGTAGTCAGCTCGCTTCCAAGGCTCCCCAGGTTACTGGAAGCGTTGGCCATTCAAGACCAGAGGACATTTGGAGGTTTGAGACTCTCCGAAGCCAGGAGGACGAACCACAGTCACTTGGATCAAAGTTTGCCAGTGTCTTTGGTCATGCACCGGTTCACCCGGCTACGCGGAAATGGGTCAAGGGTGAATTATCCAATTTCCACTATCTCATGCTGATTAACACCCTTGCCGGAAGGACATTCAACGATTTGACGCAATATCCAGTTTTTCCGTGGGTAATTGCAGATTATACAAGCGATGAATTGGACTTGACAAATCCCAAAACATTCCGTGACTTGACCAAACCTATGGGATGCCAGACCTTTGAACGAGAGACCGGCTTCAGAGAGCGATATAAAGCATTCGCCGAGATGGGTGATGATGATGCCCCGCCATTTCATTATGGCACTCATTACTCCTCTGCAATGATTGTTAGCTCATACCTTATTCGTCTCCAGCCATTCGTGAAATCTTATCTCCTTCTTCAAGGCGGTACATTTGATCACGCTGATCGCCTTTTCTATTCTGTTGGGAAGGCTTGGGACTCGGCCTCCCGTGGAAACATGTCGGACGTTAGAGAACTGATTCCCGAGTTCTTCTATCTTCCGGAGTTCCTCGTCAACTCGAACAAATACGAGTTCGGTCTTTTGCAGAACATGACAACTGCCATTGATTCAGTGGAACTTCCTCCGTGGGCTAAGGGTGACCCAAAGATCTTCATTGCGAAACAACGTGAAGCGCTCGAAAGCCCATACGTGACAAATAATCTGCATCACTGGATTGACCTTGTATTCGGTTCTAAGCAGAAAGGGGAGGCTGCAATTGAAGCCGTCAACGTTTTCCATCACCTGTCATACCAGGGGGCAAAGGATGTGGATAATATTGATGATCCTGTTGAACGACTGGCGACAATCGGTATCATACACAATTTCGGGCAGACGCCCCATCAAATCTTCAACCGTCCTCATCCACAAAGGGAAGATCAGAAAAACAAGGTTGCAAGATTGGATCGCCTTGCCGAATCGCTTACACAGCTTCCTCTTTCCCTGCTCGGTAAGACTCGATCTCATGGTTCTTGGGTTTATAGTAGATTTTGTGTTGGCTGACGCTGAGGTAGATATTGAGGAGCGAGTATCATCCTTGTCAATGAAGCAAGACCGTCTTCTATGCACCGCTGCCTTCAGACTTAACATTCCCCCAGCGTACGACAAGTATATGGAATGGGGATTCTTCGATGGCAGTATCAGGTTTTACTCGGCGGAAAGTCGAAAGGTATGATACGCTCACTGGGATAAACTTTGCACACTGACTGACATGCATAGATTCTTGGTCACTTTGAACATCTACATATCGGCCAGCTTTCTTCTGCAGTCTTTGCGGACTCACGCACGCTGGTCACATCAGGGACCGACTGTACGATTTCTATTTGGACGTTCTCCTCCACTCCCAGATCTGTGGACTTGCAACCTGAGGGGTCTCTCTTTGGACATCGCTCACCTGTCACGGTCCTCGCGGTTTCACGGTCCTTCAGCACCCTTTTGTCCGCATCGTTGGACGGGCAGATTATGCTCTGGGATCTTAATAGACAAGGCTTCGTGAGAGAGCTCCCAGCAAATGGGCCAGTAGACGTGAGTGATTTTCAGAATTCATTTTGCATTTATTTCTTGACTAACCGTACTTATGCAGTGCGCCCGAATCAACGATGTCAGTGGGGATATTATGGTCTGCCGCGGCAATCGCATCAGTCTGTATACCCTGAACGGAACGCTTTTGCTGGAACAGGTGGCTTGTGAAGCGCCCGATGATTACATCATGGCTTGCGTTTTCTACGAGGGTGTCAACAATGAGTGGCAGGAGCGTGAACTGCTGTTTACTGGCCATAAGAGAGGAGTCGTCAATGTAAGTGGACCCACTGCCATTTTCGGGTCGTTACTCGGTGCTAATTTGTCATAGATCTGGACCAAGGCCATTAAAGACGGGCGTTTCGAACTGGAATTGATACGGCAACTTCATCATATTGATAACAACCGTGACAACGGAGCCAATATCTCCGCGGGGATCAGCTGCATTCTTGCGCTTCCGCATGTTGTATATACGGGGGATGAGGCGGGAAGAGTGTATGAGTGGAATTGTTTACTTAAGTAGATGGGTTTGCTAGGCAAGGTTTAACAGTTATGAGCCCGGAAGATTTCATTTTCTACTTTTTGTCCTAGGGTTTGGAGTGGACTATGAGACTCGTTCATATATCCACCAAGACATGATAGACAGGCGGTTACAGGATATCCAAAAGTTTGGCTTTTTCTCAGAGGATATTGGAATTCATGACTCACGATCTTATATATAGAAGACTTTTATTATTATTAAATCAGTGTAAAGTGTAGATTGACGGTGAAATTGACTACTGGAATAGGAAAGCGCTGACTCGGGATGTTACAAACAAAGCAAACAGAGCAAACTTAACAAACACTGCTCAGCTCTTATTCTTACTCGATTGGGTCGGGCAGCTTCGTCCGACTTAGGAAATCCTTAAGTCTGCAGGCATGAAATAGCTTACTATCTTGTTTCGTTGATCATTTCGATCGTGTTAAATGCCTCTGTGTTTCATCCTCCTCATCGGACAGTTTTCCGTGTCCTGTGATTAAAACCCGTCACGGGCAGGCCCTATGGTTGTTATTGGTCTTCGGTGAAGGGACCTGTTTTCCCAGAGCTCCAAAAGTGCTGCTAAAGAGGCAAGCCGGTAACCAGCGGGCTTTGTTTAGTGGCGCCGAGTGGACCGGGCAATAACATCGTGTTGCCGGAGCACTCTGCGCCGAGAGAACCATGGAAAAGTGGACAGCAATGAGGTGAGCAGTCGGTTAGATGAGACGGAATTATCGTCAGGAGAATATGCGATTTAATGTCATAGTTTCATAGCTATCGGGTAATTTCTGCGTTGATGAGAAAGCAAAGTGGTGGGAGATAGATTGTAGGATATTATTGCAACCTGTTAGTATAGACGCAGTAGGTGAACAGAATCAGGTTGAGAAGGATTGACCGGGAGTCTCGGCCATTCAACGACATCCTAGAGAGATCGGAATTGCATTTCAACTGCATCCATGATTGACGTTTCCATCTCCCTACGGAGTACAGATGTCCTTAAATAATAACAGTTGAGGCGCTGCGGGTTGCTTGGAGGCACAGCGTCATAGTCGCCCCACCATCCCACCTTTCCGGTTCAGACAGAACCCCTCGCCTTCATCTCCCCCTCCCTTCAATTGCCACGCCCTCGTCCTTTTTTATTCTTCTTCTTTCCTCTCTTCTTCTTCTTCTCCATCCACAATTAATTCTTCTTATCATCCTTTACGTTTGATACCCAACTCCTTTTACTATCAAAATGTCTTCTTCTCTCGAACAGCTCAAGGCCACCGGCACTGTCGTCGTCTGCGACTCTGGTAAGTTTCTGCTTGAATGAGCTCAACGATATGATCAGCATGCTAACAATTGATTTTTCTAGGTGACTTCGCCAGTATGTATCCCTGACAAGCTATACAAGATAACAGGACAATCCCATCTAACCTTTTCCCAGCCATCGGCAAGTACAAGCCTCAGGATGCCACCACCAACCCCTCTTTGATCTTGGCTGCTTCCAAGAAGCCCGAGTACGCTGCTCTCATCGACGCCGCCGTTGCTGCCGGTAAGAAGGAGGTTAGTTTCAATTGCAAGACATTGTTATATCCAGCGCAGGTTACTGACCATCGAACAGGGCAACACTATCGACGAGCAGGTCGACGCCACCCTTGACAACCTCTTGGTTGAGTTTGGCAAGGAGATCCTCAAGATCATCCCCGGCAAGGTCTCCACCGAGGTTGACGCCCGTTTCTCTTTCGACACCCAGGCCTCCATTGACAAGGCCCTGCACATCATCAAGGTATGATTACTATGGATGCGAATATTCATCACCTGGAAACAGTGACTGACCTCCCCGCAGCTCTACGAGAAGATTGGTATCTCCAAGGACCGTGTCCTGATCAAGATCGCCTCCACCTGGGAGGGTATCAAGGCGGCCCACGTCCTCCAGTCTCAGCACAAGATCAACTGCAACCTGACCCTCATGTTCTCCACCGTCCAGGCCATCGCTGCTGCCGAGGCCGGTGCCTACCTCATCTCTCCCTTCGTTGGCCGTATCCTTGACTGGTACAAGGCTGCCCACAAGAAGGACTTCTCCCCCCAGGAGGACCCTGGTGTCAAGTCCGTTGAGAGCATCTACAACTACTACAAGAAGCACGGCTACAACACCATCGTCATGGGTGCTTCCTTCCGTAACTCCGGAGAGATCACCGAGTTGGCTGGCTGTGACTACCTGACCATCTCTGTATGTTGACCTGAATTTTTTTTAATTGGAGTATAAAATACTAATACAACATTAGCCCAACCTCCTTGAGGAGCTCTACAACTCGACCGCCCCCGTCCCCAAGAAGCTCGACGCTGCCAACTCCGCCAACATTGACATCCCCAAGCGCGAGTACCTCAACGACGAGGCTCTCTTCCGCTTCGACTTCAACGAGGAAGCCATGGCCGTCGAGAAGCTCCGTGAGGGTATCTCCAAGTTCGCGGCTGACGCCGTCACTCTCAAGGACATCCTCAAGCAGAAGATCCAGGCTTAGATTGGATGTTTGCATTGATGTGTTTTCTTTAATGTTTTAATTTCATGTAAAATTGGCGATCTGAAAAATTGATTTCCGTAGATACGATTCACGAATTGAGTCTGGTTTCTGTCATGATTGTTGAAATCAAAAATTTTTTCTTATTTTTATGTTTTGGGCAAATGTCTAGCTAAGTCTGAGAATGAAAACATATCGTCCCTGAAAAGCAGAGATACCAATTTGATTAGAACCAAGTTGCAAAAGAAGCCCCCCAAGTTTGCCTAGAGTAAAAGCGAACACAATGTTCAGCATCCGCGAGGAGCATTTCAAATCATCATCCGGGCGCAGTAAAGAAGGTCACTGGTATTGAAAACAAGGTCTGATTCGTTTCCCTGTCGGGGACGATCCAAGACAGCTTCGAAATTCAGAATGAGAGGGGCCCCTTGGACCGTAGCGGAATTGATTTCGATCTCCTGTGCCGCATAGGGCTGCTGGGAGGCGACAGGCTGCTGGCCGAGAGGGGGTTGCTGGTTCGGGTTTGAGAGTTGGATCCGCATGTTCCTTGTCATCGGGTTTGGCGTGCCGGCAGGTGCTAGCTGCCACTTTTCCACTAGAATTTTGCGGGTGCGACGATTGATACATACGATCAAAACAATTCTAACGTCCCCAAGAGAATTGTGGAACCACCAGCACGCATCCTCCCTAAGTCTTCGTAAGGACTCCGAGACCCCAGTCTCGATGACCAAAGTGGGCCATCCGTGAGCTCGACCAGGTCGGGGCTGTCTTGAGAGAGGCCAGAAACACTCGTCGGCCTGTTTGCCTCTGTTCCCAACAGCCGGCTTGTGAGTAGTGGACATCGCAAACCCTACTTCGTCTCTTGCGATACCCATTCCAGTAAACATGCGCTCAAGGTGGGTTCGAATTGCGCCCGTGGTGAAATCATGCTCAGCACTTGGGATCACTTTGATTAGTCCGGTGTAGTTTTCCCACATGAATCTAAACGAGATGCCATCCAGACAGTTCTTTTCGGTATCGAGTCGCCGGCGTGCTGTTTCGGGGAGACCGAGAACAACGACAAATTGGTTGCCACCCCCATTTTCGGCCAAAGCATCAAAGACTTGTTTGGTAGCTGTCTTGATCTGTTGGAATCGGTGAAAGTGGACGAGGGCGTAATCGTTAGGGAGGCCACTCATGATGCCATGCTCCTCCATAGCTGGCTGGGTGTGTGGTGGTGATAGGGCCACATCGGAGTCACTGCTGTCGGTTTCAAAACTAGCCATGTTTGCTTTTAGCAAAAGAGAAGAACAGAAATGATGTAGATAGTAGAATGAAGGGGGAAGGTGGAAGATGAAGAAGAAAGAGAAATGTATATGGGAGATGAAGGTGAAGATGTAGTAGGGGAGATGTTAAGCAGAGATATTTGAGAATGTTTTCATTCACTTACTTTAGTTATACTCACTGTTATAGAACTCTTGATGTGAATAAACTATTCAATAACTATTCTAACAGCTAAGTTAACTTCACTTGAAAATGAGGTCATACATTTAGTGAATAAATATAGGCAGCATTTATTCCTACTATACCAAAAGGATAGATGACAGGCACTATGAGATATAGCAAGGAAGCACCTCATTTGCAACCTAAATAACCCCATTTAGAAGTAGGGGCAGGTTCTGCTGCATAATTGCACATGGTGGGGGGTGCATGTTGGATGCAGTCATCTATGCTACACCTGACCACTTCAATATTCAGTGGGAAAGCGAATTCCGCATCAGATAACAATTAGTTACATTACAGCTAGACAGTCTGGACCGGAGATGCTTAGGAATCTGTATTATATTTCGAATACACAAACAGAACGTCATTCCGAAAGACCCCGCCAGCAAAAAAAGGTGGGGTCTTTCAAGTGTACTCCGAGTGCCAGTGCCGGGAGCAGCAGTAGCAGTCAGAGCAGCTAGTTAGTAGTAGAGAAAGTCATCGAACCGAATTCCCCTCCCCCTCCTCATCCGGTCTTGATCTCCTCTTCTTCTCTTTTTTCTCAGTCAACGATTCCTACTTTCATCCCTTTCTATATACATCTATCTTTGTTTTAAAAAACAATCCGTCACAATGGTCAACGCTGGTACGTATCAGATCTAACTCTGTTTCTTTTTTCCTCGCTGTCCCATTTGTTTGGTCTCTTGTCCACTGAGGGGTCCACGATCGACCGTGGCAAGGACCTTGAGGTGAGCAGATTTGAGCACCTTGGGAACAACCCCCTCGAGCTTCCTGGCCTATCATCCTTCTGGGCTGTCTACATGCTGTCCATGATGATGTTGATTGTGTTGCTTGTTTCGAGCTCATTCGTTGCTGGCCTTGCTGGTTCCTGGGGGGTTGGGGTTGTGACTGGCTGGAGTTGAGCTTCGTCGTGGTGACTCCAGCTTCCCACAACTCCACCACTGTGCTTGAACTTCCCTGCTCTTGCTGCAGATATTCATCTGCGTTTTCTTGGTCCATGGCTTCCATTTTGTGTTCTGGAAATCAAGCTTCCCTCGCCCCGATCCGATCGGGGGATTCTGAGCGGGGTACCAATTTGCATCGCTGGATCATCAGATAGCTGACTGAATTGGATTCATAGTCGCTTTCCTCCGCGGAGACGCCAAGATCTCTGGCACCGTCAAGTTCGAGCAGACCTCTGAGGACGCTCCCACCACCATCTCCTGGAACATCACCGGCCACGACGCCAACGCCCAGCGTGCTTTCCACGTCCACCAGTTCGGTGACAACACCAACGGCTGCACCTCCGCTGGTCCCCACTGTACGTTCTCTGATGCACGAGAAGATAAGCAGAAGCTAATCAAGAATTCAAGTCAACCCCGCCGGAAAGACCCACGGTGCTCCCGAGGATGATGAGCGTCACGTCGGTGACTTGGGCAACTTCCAGACCGATGCTCAGGGCAACTCCGTTGGCTCCAAGACCGACAAGCTGATCAAGCTGATCGGTGAGCAGAGCGTTCTCGGCGTAAGTCTTTCTTGGAGTCTTTTGTCTTTCAGATAGACATGGACAGGTGTGCTAATCGATTGTTTGTAGCGTACCCTGGTTGTCCACGAGGGTACTGACGACTTTGGCAAGGGTGGCCACGAGCTGTCCAAGACCACCGGTAACGCCGGTGGCCGTCCTGCCTGCGGTAAGCTTGGAGACCTGGATTGCGACTTGAGACGAATGTGCTAATTAGCTCTCGACAGGTGTCATTGGCATTGCCGCATAAATTATTCCCCGTCAACTCAATGTTGGGTTAGACGTATAACAGACGAGTCAGGACCTGAAATGGATATCTGAGGGACAAAATTGAGAAATATTTTGATTTTGAGGAGCAAAAGGCATTCTAGGCTGTACTGTTTGGATCTAGATACCGTATAAGATTGATGAAATGAATTGAATTAAGCCAACTTCTTTGTCGCGATCGGCTATTGCCAAACTTTATGAAGCTTCCTATAGATGAAACCTGTTTAAGTGAATGAGAGCTCTAGATGATTCCATCCCAGTGAATTGATGATGTTCACTTCCCTGGCCAGAAGCTCCTGGCGGCCTCCCCCACAAAAAGTCAGGTGGCTCTCCTACTAGGATCGGTCCAACCACGTTTCCCCTCTCACTTTCTCTCTCTCCCTCTCCCATCGAACTTCTCCCCTTTCTCTTTCCATTTTTGTGTAATATCATTTCCTTATTTCTCTTCCCTTCTTTTTCTGTATTCATTGACCTTTACTCCTTTTTCTCCCTTTGTCAATTGTTAATTTGGTTGTTTGTACAAACAAAACTCTCCTTGGGCGATCCACTATGCCTTTGGAAGCACGCGTGAAGTCCGTCTTGTCGGGCGATACGGTGGTCCTGGCCCATCTCACCACAGGCCAAGAAAGAGTCCTCAGTTTGGCATATGTCTCTGCTCCTAGGTTGCGGAGAGAAGGCGATGAAGTAAGTTGATTCTTTGTTTGTTTTCATGGGACGCTGCGCTTGCTCCGCTGGGATGCGGATAGGTGGCCTTTACTGCCCATCCATGCGGACTGCAATTGTGTCGCTCCCTTTTTCTTTTTATTCGCGCTGTGTAGCTATTTTGAGTTTTACGGTTTAATCGGATGAATTGATTGGAATTCTTGCTGACTCGATGGGGGGTTTCCCTCTTTTTCTAGCCCTTCGGTTTCCACTCCCGCGAATTCCTCCGCGAACTTCTCGTCGGAAAAGTGATCCAGTTCAACGTTGTCTACACCATTCCTACGGGCGCAAAGCGTGACTACGGTACCATTAAGCTCCCCGGTTTCGACGCCTCGCTGCCCGACATCTGTGTCCAGGAGGGATGGGCCCGAGTCCGCGAAGAGGCCGGAAAACGCGACGAGTCCGAGGAAACCGCCGAATTCCTTGCGAAGCTCCGAGCTCTGGAAGACCACGCTAGAACCGAGGGTAAGGGTGTTTGGGCTAGCTCTGATAAGGGATACACCGAGACTAGCTACGAGATCTCCGACCCCAAGGCTCTGGTCGATGAGTACAAGGGTAAAGACCTGTATGGTATCGTGGAGAGAGTCTTCAACGGTGATAGACTTGTTATCCGTTTGCTGCTTTCTTCCGACGGACATCTGCAGACCGTTGTTGCTGTTGCCGGTATCCGTGCTCCCGCTACAAAACGGGTGAATGGCGAAGGCAAGGAGCAGCCCGCTGAGCCGTTTGGTGATGAGGCCCACCAATTTGTTGAGTCGAGAATCCTGCAGCGCAAGGTCCAGATTTCTCTTCTAGGTGTCACTCCCCAAGGTCAATTGATCGCTAGCGTCGTCCACCCCAACGGAAACATCGCCAAGTTTCTCCTCGAGGCTGGTCTGGCCCGATGCCACGACCACCACTCCACATTGCTGGGCGCTGAGATGGCAAGCTTCCGTCACGCGGAGAAGGCTGCCAAGGATGGACGTAAGGGTCTTTTCACTGGGCTTGTTGCTAAGGGTCCTGCTGGCGGGGCCGTCGGCGCAGATTACGTTGTCGGCCGTGTCTTCAATGCGGACACTCTATTCATCAGAAACAAGGCCGGCCAGGAGAAGAGAATCGGCCTCAGCAGTATCAGACAGCCCAAGCCATCTGACCCCAACCAAGCCCCCTTTGCCGCCGATGCTAAGGAGTTCCTGCGCAAGAAGATCATCGGAAAGCACGTTAAAGTTACCGTCGACGGCAAGAAGCCCGCTACCGAGGGTTACGAAGAGAAGGAGGTCGCCACTGTTATTTTCGGAAACACCAACATTGCCTTGGCCCTTGTTGAGGCTGGTTACGCCTCCGTGATCCGACACCGTCAAGATGATGACGACCGTTCCCCCGACTACGACGCCCTGTTGGTCGCTGAGGCTGAAGCTCAGGGTGAGGGTAAGGGCATGTGGTCTCCCAAGCCCCCCAAGGCTAAACAGTTTGTGGATTACTCCGAGAGCGTCCAGAAGGCCAAGATGGCTGTTTCGACCCTTCAGCGCCAGAAGCGTGTGCCTGCCGTTGTTGACTTCGTGAAGTCTGGTTCCCGATTCACCGTGCTGGTGCCCCGTGAAAACGCCAAGTTGACTCTTGTTTTGTCCGGAATCCGCGCTCCACGATCTGCCCGCAACCCCGGAGAAGCATCGGAGCCGTTCGGAAACGAGGCCCACGAGCTAGCTAACCGCAGGTGTATGCAGCGTGATGTGGAGATCGATGTTGAGACTATTGACAAGGTTGGTGGTTTCATCGGTACTCTCTACATCAACAAGGAGAACTTCACCAAGGTTCTTCTCGAGGAAGGTTTCGCAACCGTTCACGCATACTCCGCCGAGCAGTCAGGCAATGCAACCGAGTACTTCGCTGCCGAGCAGAAGGCCAAGGATGCCCGTAAGGGATTGTGGCACGACTGGGATCCTAGCAAGGAGGCTGAAGAAGAAGAGGAACAGTCGGGTAATGCTAGCAACGGCGCGGAGAGCGAGCCTGCTCAGCGTCGTAAGGATTATCGTGATGTTATGCTCACCCACGTCGACCCCACGAATGGACATGTCAAGCTGCAGCAGATTGGCTCTGGCACCTCCGCATTGACAGAGATGATGAGCGCCTTCCGCTCTTTCCACCTCAACAAGGCCAACGATACCCCGTTGCCTGGTCCCCCCAAGGCTGGTGACTTTGTCGCTGCCAAGTTCACAGAGGATGACGGCTGGTACCGTGCTAGAGTGCGTCGCAACGACCGCGAGAAGCAGCAGGCCGAGGTCACCTACATTGACTTTGGTAACTCGGAGGATCTCCCTTGGTCTCGTCTCCGACCTCTTTCACCGCAATTCTCGGCCCAGAAGCTCCGCCCACAAGCGGTGGATGCCGTTCTTTCCTTGATCCAATTCCCTGTTGCGGCTGACTACTTGGACGACCTTGTTGATTTCATCGGTGAGCAGACTGCCGACAAGCAGCTTGTTGCCAACGTCGATTACGTCTCGGCTGAAGGTACCATGCACGTTACTCTCATGGACCCCACCGAGTCCAAGAACCTTGACCACAGCATCAACGCTGAAATTGTCCGGGAAGGATTGGCCATGGTTCCCAAGAAGCTGAAGGCCTGGGAGCGTGCTGCTTCGGACACGTTGGCTCACCTCCGCACTCTCGAAGAGGAGGCCAAGCAGGACCGACGTGGCATGTGGGAGTATGGTGATCTGACCGAGGATTAGATGGAAATCTCTATTTTTGGTTTCTTCTTTCTCGCAAGTGTACAAAATCCGACACGATCGATGGTTTGCATGTCTTTTATTACCAAATATTTGGGAATTTTTTGTAGAGCTCCTTTAAGTTGGCTTTTAATATCTTTTGCATAGCCTTGGATGCTCAGCCATATTACCAAAAGAATACCAAAAGTGAATATTGGTCCAACATGACAGTTCTTGCATTCCTCCTATAACTACAACTACATCCCTGTTCCCTGTAGATCCCGCTGATGTAATCATTTTTGTGCAACACCAGCACAATGTAAATCGTCGGCAAAAGACAAAGAAGTTCCGGCCTCAATGCAGTCTGTGACTCCTAACTCCCAACTCCTCTAATTACCCTGTATGTCCCCTGTCTTGTCTATATATTCCTCTCACTTTTTGTCCTGGATTTCTTTTCCGCCAGCGGCTGACTTCTCCTTGGCCTCAGCTCGGACGTAAACCCGCAACGTTGGAGCGGCGGAAACAATCGTCAGAAACATTTCTTAAACCAACACAACCAACGCTCACTACGAAGCCTTCGTCGAACGCCTTGACCACCTCTGTGCGCCCTTCGGTCTAGATCTTAGCGTATTCCGAAGCGTATCATCTACCCACACAAGAAAAAAAGAAAGAAAAAGATGCCTTTCTGGGGATCTAGCCAGCCGGCGGCGGAGAGCGATACTTCCAGCCAATACAACAACGACCCGGTGGCGTCGGCCTCGCAAGCAGCCGGCGATGCCTGGCTAGCGGGTCATCTGCACCATTTGACTGACGATCAGGAGCAGAAGTTGCAGGATTTCAAGAAATTGTGCGAGGAGAAGGGGTACTACAAGCCCGAGGGAAGTGGAGAGGATGGCAAGGCCAGTCATGGCGATGCGACGCTGTTGTATGTTTCGCTCATTCGTCTTTGTGTGCTTGGGTAGGTTGCTAATGGTGTTTCTTTGTAGGCGATTTCTGCGCGCGCGCAAGTTTGATGTGAATGCTGCTTGGGCTCAGTTCAAGGATACCGAGGATTGGCGTCGGGATAATGCCATCGAGTCGTTGTATGAGAATATCGATGTCGAGTCGTACGATGCGGCCAGGAGGATGGTGAGTTTCAATTGGATGCTTCATTGCTGTCGCCAGCGTACTCTTGCGCAACTGAGACTAACGCTCGATCTTGTATAGTATCCGCAATGGACCGGTCGTCGTGACCGTCGCGGTATCCCCGTCTACGTGTTCGAGATCAAGAACCTGAACAGCAAGAACATGGCTACTTACAACTCGACCATGTCTGCTTCTTCGGAGACGCACAAATCGTCTACCGTGCCTGAGCGTCTCCTCCGTCTGTTCGCACTCTACGAGAACCTTCTCAACTTCGTCATGCCCTTGTGTTCGTCGCTGGCACGACCAAACCCCGAGACTCCGATTGTCAGCTCCAACAATATTGTCGATGTCAACGGTGTTGGTTTGAAGCAGTTCTGGAACCTCAAGAGTCACATGCAGGATGCCAGTGTTTTGGCCACGGCGCATTACCCGGAGACATTGGATCGGATCTTCGTAGGTTTTTTACGGTTCATTTATGTTATGTCCAACGCTAACATGGCCATGATAGATCATCGGTGCCCCCTCTTTCTTCCCAACCGTCTGGGGATGGATTAAGCGCTGGTTCGACCCAAACACCACCTCCAAGATCTTCATCCTCTCCGCCGCGGAGGTGAAGCCCACTCTGTCCGCCTTCATGGACATCTCCAGCATCCCGAAACAGTACGGTGGTGACTTGGACTGGCAGTGGGGCGACATGCCCAACCTGGACGAGCCTGCTCGCGAACTCGTTGGAGCCTTGGAGACTCCCCCAGCCGAGGGACAGACCAAGCCCACGCTCCTCAAGGGCCCCGTCCTGTTCAAGGGTAATGAGATTGAGATCCTGGGCTCCGTGGACGGAAAGAGCAGACGTGAAACTATCCCCGTCACCAAGACCCAGCAAGAGGAACCCACCACCAAGACTTCCTCCGAGCCGGCTGAGAAGCCCGCAACTAGCGATGCCGATGAAAAGCTCTGCAAGGATAACGTGACAACCGATGAAGTTGCCAACACTGAAGCTCCTGCCCAGCAGACCGCTGCATAGTTCAAAAGATAACCTTTTTTACAACTTCTAATTTCTGCTATCTTTCTTCGTCTATCTATTTTTTTTTTTTTTTTCTTTTCTTTTTCGATCCATATATCCGAAACATCATGGCGTCGACGGTTGTTTCATTCACACTTACACATACACATATACAGTCTTCTTTCTGCCTTCAAATGAGCGCATCCGTTTTATAGAAAAACAAACCAAGATAGCTCTTTTTTTATCTTGTCTGGCATTGACTAGAACTGCATTGTTTTATATTTGAGTGTCTACTTCTTGACTTTTTAATCATATCATTCCCTCTCGGGTTGGGATATTATATCGAGTTTACATCTACATTTACAATTGCATTTTCCAGTCTCGAGTTTTTATTCTTCGATAAATTTTGGAATTTTGTACTTCCGGGGCATGTATTCATCTATATTTCGGGTTGTTTTCGAACATATCCTTGGTGACAAGTACTAATCTTGCATATTTTTCTTTCGGTGTAACTGATTCTTTTCATTCTGTGAAGTCACTGTTCATATATTGGATGTTTTGCATGTACTAAATATTCAAATCTACTCTCTAATCCCCATGATAGACACTGGTGCATGTCGGGGATCGGGATGAATACATAAGAGTTCGAGATTCAGAAAAGTTCTATTATTTGAAAACAAGAAGCTAAACCAATAAAATACATTCATAAGCACGAGAACATATATATTTCCCAATAATTGGAATTTTTCTATGCCTTCCATAGTGCGTTGACCTGTTTTCTCCGCACCTATTGTCCGTTAGCAAGGGGGTTGACGGTAAAATCAGAAAGAATGGGTAAAAAGAACATACCATTGGTGCCAAGATCGTCACACCGACTCCCAGAGCCACAATTGTCATAAGCAGCTGCAGCTTGGAGAATCCCTTGCCCAGAACATCGAATGCCTGGCTAGGCGTAACTCGTGTGGCGTAGATATCTCCACCGTAAGCAAAGATCAGACTTGTACTCTCCAGCAGGGTTGGGCTGGAGAGAACATTCTTGATACCAGCCACGCTCCGGCCATGTGTCAGGTACCATCTTCCGTCGAAATCGAGGACTGGGCTGTACTTGAACAAGCCCTCCTCGGCTTCCGTGGAGGTGGGGTCACGGCCGACAGGGCGACGGGGGTCCAGAACTGGCCGGGGGATTCCGATAATTGCGTTCGAGGCGGGAAGAGTGCAGATGAGCTGTCTAGTAGTGATACCCTGGCGAGTCTGGGTGACGGACATGTGGGAGATTGGTTCGGGGATGACGAACGCCTGGGAAATCACATGCGGTCTAGGCAGGATTTCAGTGCCATGGATGCTGGAGTAGTTGGTTGCAGAGCCAAGAGGACCACGGTCGTTGGCGATGGGCGACTCGTAGAGTTCAGAGATCACAAGCTGGTAGCCCTTTGCCTCGCTCTCGCCCCAGAAAGAATATGCGAACCAGTTCTCGGAAATGGCGGAAGCGATTGGCTGACTGGTGTCGACGCCTTTTTGGGTGCTTGAATGGAGGATCTGGCCGGAAATGGCATCCAGCAAGTAGAAGCTAGCGGATTTATCACCCACAGCAGTCACAAGGGCGAGGTTAGGGCTGAGGTATTTGTACAACACCGATCGATCACCCAGAACCTTGCCAATCGAAGCGACAGGGTCGTGAGAGGGGCGCGCAGTGGCGCGGATGACCTTCTGGCCCTTTGGAGGCAGGAACTCCCAGACGGGGGCCTTGTTGTTTGCTCCGCTCCATCCAAGAACACGTCCATCAGCGCTAGTGGTGACAAGGAACCCTGGGCCATCCAGAGGCTTGGCCGGGGTACCATCTTCCTTGATTCCAACAGTGACTTCATCATCGATAACAGCAACAGAACGGATCTTGGTGTCAGTAGGCGGGGTGCGCTTAATAATGTCTCCCGAAGTAACGTTCAGAGTGACAGAGCCCTCGTCGTCGGTGTACACAGTAGCAGAACCTGGCTTGGTTACAATGGCCTTGACATTCCATGTCTCCGCCTCTGCGGCTTTCACGCTCCATGAAACAGAGCCGTGGTTTCCGCTATCAAGGGCAAAGACCCGACCATTTTCAGTTGCAACGATGACTTGCTTGATAATTTCAAAGCTGTCAAGGTTGGTCACTTGGTCGGTCAGGAAACTAGTAAAGATGCGCTTAGGCAATTCTCTCAACCAGTCCGGAAGATGTTCAAGATCCCTCACGTGGCGCTTGACACGGTGGACATATGCTGCAAGAATACTCTCGTGGCCTTCAACTTCAAGTTGATGGACCAACTCCTCCTGGTAATCAACCTCGGCCCAGCTAGCAGCAATTGCACCAGACAAAGCTTCAGGTCTGGTCCAGTCGGACTCGCCGTTTCGAATAAGCTGCCAGTCGCCAGAAGCCGAAGCAGCAGCGGATCGAACAGCGATGCTATCGCCCTTAGGAACAACCTCAGATACGGCGTGCAGGAGACGCTCTTTCGAGGGCGCATTGAGAGTCCATCTGCCCAAGATCCCGTGAGAAGCTGAGGAGACAACGGTGGTCTCCGACTCGGTGATGCGAGTGAAATACACATTAGCGTCTTTGTTGCTCGTTGCAAAGACAGAGTGTTCCTGCAAACGAGGTAAATCATAAGCCTTAGAAACGGCTGCAGACTTCAGATCCACGTGATAAACCTCAGCCCAGGAGCTAGAGTCTGTCTCGTAGTGAACCAGGAAATGAGGGAGCGAGTTGAGCTTCTTAGGAGCATGCACGGTGATTGATCGGATTTCTTCACCACTTCCATTGTCGATGTTCAGGGTGCTCACTTGCTTCAAACCAATGACATTGACCTTCAGTGTCTTCATGGACTTGTCGGCCCAGACGATCAGAGGAACAGCAGTGTTTGAGCCCACGAACAAGACCGAGTCTGGGCCAGACACATCACCCTCCGAGTTCAGGGTTTGTTGCTGAGTCTGCCGACCCGTAACAGAATCCAACGACGTAACCTTGATTTTGTAGCCCTTCAACAAAGCGGGTTGCAGAGAAACGTAGAAGATTTCGGTGGAAGAGGCGGACACTTGGAAGGGAACATCACCACTAAAATCAACAGTTGTCAGCAAATGCCACCAATGGAAAAAGAACACTAAGTGTACACAAACATACCTTCCATCCTTGTGTTCCCACTTGACATCACCAGACTCGCCATCTAATCTCCTGACAATCCCCGCTTTGCCCCCGAAAAGCGCAATCGTATCTCTGGAAGACGGAGTCGCAGTGGCATCCTCCAGCTCCAAAAGCTCGAGATCCGCCACGGATCCATCCTCAAACCAGTTCTCCCAGATCAATTTTCCATCTTGAGCAGTCCACGAAGAAATGTAGTCGCCGACCGCGCCGACCATGGCATTGGTACCGTCGGAGCCACGAAGGAGGCCGCGGGCCTCATCATCGCCCGGCAGCGAGGAACGCGAGAGATTCTGTCTCCAGACCAAAGCGCCATCTCTGGGATTGACAGCACCAAGCACGGACTTCTCGGAAAGGGTGTACAGCAAGGAAGCTTGGGAAGAAGTGGAAGGTTGGAGAAAGAAGGTCGATTGGGACGAGGGGACGCCTAGTAGCGCATGGTGGAAGTCGATATGGTTGACTTCGTCGACGAAGATGCCCAGTGCCGACGGAACGCACGAGGCGAGCAAAAGGAGCGCCGCCTGTAGCCGCATTGTAATCACCTAGACTCTGGTCCGGGCATTTGAGGGCGGGGAGGTGATGATGGAGATGTTGTTGGGGCTGATGGTAAACTTGAAGCTAAGGTAGGCGGTGATTAACAGTCGGCGTTACTAAAAGCTGGCTTCCCCGGAGCTTCAATCTTGCCGCCGCGTTTATCATGGATTTTTTTTCTCGGACAATTCTAATCAATGGCATTTCTGCTGTTATTCTAATTGGTTTATTTATTTTCTCCTTTTCTACGCATATTCCCAGCTCAAGGCCAGCTCAATAACCAAATTTGATCGATGGATTGAATGAATGTATGAATGAATGATGCTTTATCTGTTTGAAATCATCCCAAAACTCCAAATTCCAATGCTATGATACACACGGTCTAGTTACATTTATGCGCCAAAGCATGTCTTGTTGGCAATCTCAACGGCCTTTTTCTCTCCCTCGCTCATATCTTCAGTGATCTCCCAGGGCTTGTCTCCCATACCCATGGCCCGCAAGCCTTCAGGGTTGACAGAGTTCCAGTCAACTGCGCCCTTGAAACCCTTCTCACCGGGGCCACCGGCACCGGGGAAGTCCCATGGGGGAGAGTAAGCAAGAGCCGCCTCCCGCTGCTTGATGAGGTAGTCCACATTCATCTCGCACAGAGGGGTTGCGGGGATGTAGAGGACACTCGAATCTGTCTTGCCTCTGTGTTCCTTGTCCACGGAGTGCAGTGAGTCGCAGTGCCAGGCCACGAAGTCACCAGGCTCAACCTTGGGGACGGGCACCATCGTCGACTCCAGGTCGAGATGTGGGTGGGTGACGGGGTTGTATTCTTGACAGGCACCAGGAACAGAGCCCGGGAAGGTAGCATCCAGGTTAGGCTCTTGAGTCTTCGGATCAAAGAATGGTCGAAGGATGGTATAGGCTGTGCTGTGGTTGACCATGGGGCATACATGCAACGACCCCTCACCCGGGCCCGTATCGGACATGGAAAGCCAGCCTTGGAAGAATCTCAGCATGGAGCATGCTCCAGCGCCGTTGTACATGTCCATCTTAGCCTTGAGGCGGTGCTTAGCATCCCAAGGATCGTATTCTTCCCACTTGCCTTCGAAGATCTTGCTGTACACATTCGAGTACTCGGGGTCTTCCCAGCGCTCTAATGATCCACCATCGATATGGGGACCAAGAGTGAATTTTGCATCACCCGGGTCTCTAATACGGAGGCGGTCCGAGTAGGAGACCGGGTTTCTTGTGGAGATCTGACTGCTGGGATCGGACGAATGCCACAATGTTTGTAGGAAGTTTTGTGTGCCGACCACGCCGGGATGGGCGCGGGCCTCTGTCTGCGAAGGGGTCCAGTACAGCTCGTAGACCGCAGGAGACTCTGGTGGGAAGGCCTTGACACGTTCCTTGTTGGCAGAAGCATAGTCCCTGATTCTTTCTTTCCACTCGAGAGCTTGATCTCGGTGCACGGCGTTTCGGACAACCACAGTGCCACGGTGACGGATTTCGGCGAGGAGCTCGTCAGGCACCTTGCCAGCGACGACATCTGAGTAATTGACAGAAGGAATAATCTGCAAAAGTTAGTATATCGCTCATGAAATAAAGAGAGGGTCTTCCAGCGAAAAAACATACATCGCTTCCTTTTGCCTTAATCTTGTGTACTTCTTCCTCCAAACTCTCCAACAATCTCTTCCAGCTCTGGGTCAATGCCTTTTCATTCTTCTCAAAGAATCTGAGCTTCAACTCCTTAAACCGCGGCGGCAAAGGCTCGGGCTTGTAGTCTGGTCGCAAACTGGGGAAGACGGAGGAAATGTCACCCGCCGCCTTGGTCATCTGAGAGGAAGCAGTGGAGGTAGATGCGGCACGAACGGCCGATTTTGAAAGCAATCGTGACATAGCCATATTGTAAGGAATTAGATTGAAAATCCTTTAGTTTCTCTAGCCCCAGAGACCGGGGTTTCTGGGGCTTTATATGCGCTGTTGAGTTGGTCGCCAAAGAAGTACATTTGCGGAGAAGGCGTCGGGAAGGCCAGAAGCAGAAGGCGGCCCGGTTGCCTAATATGGTAGTCTCCCGCTCCCTTGTTGAGAGTTGCCGACAGTTGACATCAGCATCTTTGCCATTGGTGACGAAATAATAGAAAATAGTAGGAAATAGTGAGGGATAAATGAAAATTGGAGGGACCCAGGGTTTGGGAAGAACATTCGAGTAAGAAATGATGGCGACGTGGGTAAGGTTGTGGTTCTCTATTTATATTTCTACATGATACTATGGCGGGAGTCAAAGCACTGGAGAGAAAACCTTGTCCCTGGACAGTCTACAGTATAAATGATGACCGGTGAGAGCATAGAGACACCGGTGATTGAATAATGCGCTGTCAAGTGTAATAATGGAGTAGATGATGGTTTCGTTGTGGATGGGCGGCTGTACTTCTAAGAATACTTAGCATCCGTCCATATAAGGCTAGCCATGCTTGTATTACGGGCTCTCGATAATATCTACAATGCCAAATAGTGGTACAAGTTTATTACATTCTCAAATACTATCCTTATGTTTGAAAATAAGTTGGAATAGTCTAAGCTAGAAGGTCTGGTTGTTTTCTTTCCACTAACAGCAAAGGACAACCTTGCTGACCGTTCCTAGGGGCATATGCTTTTGAAACCAAATGCTGTGACATTAAACATGGTATCATGATGGAACAGCAATCATGAGAAGCACAGATTCCAGGAAACTGGGTCTGGAAGACGAAAATGACCTCGATATAGGCCTCGTCTCAAAGAACCATCAATACCCGCTCAAATCTATTCGAAAAAAGTCGCTGCAGATGACGAAGAGAAGGTTCCGATGGCAGTCCAACATGACGGGCACTGGAAACTTATATCGAACCGTTCTCTTTGGCTGACTGGACACCTCGAGGTCTAGGCGAGCTGATGACGGGGGATATAAGGTCTGTTGGAACACCTGGCACTTATTAAACTTTTGCTTGTCCTTGAACCGCTCATCTATTGATTGCACAAAATATGCGCTTATGGTTTTGCAGTCACTCTTTAAGGTGATTATTTGCCACGCGAAGCTCTGCTAAGTATTTCTCTTTCAGATGGGAACATGGCGTGTTCCATTTTAATGACATTCAAACAACTTCTAGAGCCTTTCAACTCTAGACATATTTCATTGGCGACTCTTAAAGTTATTACAGTCTTACTTAAATGCTTTATGACATCTGTGCTTGTCAGTTTGCTATAAATTAATCATATAGGTGATCTTTTACCATATAATAATGTCACTGCACTGCTTCCACTTGAAACGACACTGGGAATGTTCAATCATAATTATCATTTGATCAAGACATGCTAGACATGTTATGTTGGAATGTCGTACACAAATTTGAGATAAAAGAGCATAAATCTGCGTCGTGGTGGATAAACCTGTGGGCTGTGTCACACAGCAGCGGTTACAGTTAACTAATCCAGTTCTTTTTCAGTGATCCTGGATGAATATCACATCCACCGCAAGGAAAGTGGGCTTTTGAATGCTCCACTAACACCGTGGGGAAAGAGAAGCACCTTTACCCCAACTCCATCGGATCCCAGTTCGGGATATTACTCGAACCGTCCATCGTCGTGATCTTGTAGGCCGAGATGCCGCCATGCCAAGCGGTGGTGATGAGTTGGCCTGGGCTAGAAGTCAATTGGTTCATTTTATCAAAAAAAGAAGCAAAGAGAAGCCCCATTATTAACGCCCAGCACGTCTTGTGATCGTCTGCAGAAGAATCACAGCGGTTTGCGTCGATTTATACTGACTCGGGTTTCCTTCTGCGCTCGGCAAACCTGCCCTCGGGGTAATGGGCACTCCGCGAATCCCCTCAGTATCCTAACAGCGGGTAATGAGACCCCGAAGCCTGTAGCACAGCATAGCTAGGAGATATCCTTCGTATATATAGCCGAGATGAACGCCTTCTACCTTCCCCCTGCTTCTAGTGACCACTACAGAACTGTCTATCTTCCACCATGGCTCTCTCTGTACAAGGAAAGTCCGCAATCGTGACCGGCGCTGGTTCAGGTATGTAGCAGCTAGCTTGTATGCACCCCGCAGTTATCCCCAGGCAGTGTTTCTAAGAAGACAATATAGGAATTAACCTGGCCTTTGCCCAACTTCTTCTGGAAAATGGGTGCAATGTCCTTATTGCTGACCTTGCCCTTCGCCCCGAGGCAAAGGCAATTGTGGACAAGCATTCAACCTCTCCCCGTGCTATTTTCCAGGAAACGAACGTCATCGATTGGAAGCAGCTAGAGAGAATGTTTGAAGTCGCAGAGAGGGAATTCGGCGAGATTGACATTGTATGCCCGGGTGCTGGCATCTACGAACCGGTATGATTTCACCGCATAGGCAATGCACTGCTAAAGAGCATCTATTTGCTAATTCTTAAAGCACTGGACCAATTTCTGGCGTCCTCCTGGTCATCCAGCAAGTCGAGACTCACCGACTGGGGGTCGTTATGCCCTGGTTGACATTAACATCACTCACCCGATCCGCACCACTCAACTCGCCATTTCCCATTTCCTCAAATATCGTAGCAACCAGAAACCCAAACATATCGTCCACATATCCAGTGTTGCAGGCCAAGCCCCTGGATTTGCTGCTCCGATATACGTGGCCACCAAACACGCCATCAGCGGTCTCGTGCGATCGTTGGCCAGACTCGATAAGGAGTTTGGGATTCGCGTGACTGCCGTGGCCCCTGGCATTATCAAGACACCTTTGTGGACCGACCATCCGGAGAAACTGAAGATGATTGACAGCAGCGACGAATGGGTAACTGCTGAGGAAGTGGCCGAGGTGATGCTGGCTCTCGTACAACAGGAGAAGGTTAGCGAGATCATTGGCGACAAGACAGGCAAGGGACCTCAGTATCCAGTCACCGGAGGCACGGTGCTTGAGGTATCCAAGACAGTGCGTCCTGTTAATGCATTCAATGACCCCGGGCCCATAGGAAGACCTGGAGGCACTGCGTCGGACATGAAGACTGTCGAAGATGAAGCCGTTGGCTTGCTATCGCAGAAGGGATGGGGGGCATCTAAACTGTAGTAGATTAGGATAATGAATTTAATGAGCACTTTAAAGCCAAGAAAGACCAAAGATAGAATAAACGCCAGGTGTCGCAGGAGTGAGACAACAGGAAGATAAATTGCAGCTAGGGATTATTCTGGGCTTGGGGCCGTTGCAACTCCGCCTCCGATTGGCACCTGCACCGCCTTGTCGGGAGGATTTCCCTCGACTCCTCCCTCCAACTTCATCTTATCAATTCTTTCCTTCTCTCGTCTACTTTCCCTTTGCCCATCTGCCATTTTGCTTCTTTTGCTGGGTACGGGTCGCTATGGTTGATTTGCCCGCTGCAGCTCCAGAGGGTCGATAAGAGCTTTTTCTCTCCATCTTAATTAAGGTCGTGTGGCCACCCATCCTTATCAACTTCACCGTATCGCCATCATCTCCGCAACCATGTTGGACGACGAAGCGACCATCGGGGTCGGCCCCGAGGGATCTCGAAATGCATCGCGGAGGTATTTAGAATCTTCAATTTTCTTTCTGCGTTTATATCATTACTGTCTTGATGCTGACAAGCCATCCATCTATCTTAGACGCGGAGTTAGGGGAAAGCGAAGCAGCGGATTCCATGGCCAGGCCAGCTGGGTCAGCAGTGTTATTAACCTGGTCAATACCAGTGAGTCTCGATTTTCGATAAGGATTCAGAACAACTTCTGAAACGTTGGTTCGTTAGTTATCGGTGCCGGTGTACTTGCGATGCCTCTTGCTATCTCACAAATGGGAATCGTTCTTGGTGTCTGCGTGGTTTTATGGTCCGGTGCAATGGCTGGATTTGGTCTTTATCTGCAGACGCGATGTGCACAATATCTGGAGAGGGGAACTGCTTCGTTCTTTGCCCTGTCGCAGCTTACATACCCCAATGCCGCTGTGATCTTCGATGCCGCTATTGCGATCAAATGTTTTGGAGTTGGCATAAGTTACCTGATTATCATTGGGGATTTGATGCCGGGAGTGATCCAGGGCTTTATTGGCGGCACTCCGGAATACGAATTTCTTATTGACCGGCATTTCTGGGTTACAGCATTCATGTTCGTGTCATCAAGATTGGATTGGCAGACTTTCGCATGCTAACGATATACTAGGTTAATCATCATCCCTCTCGCTTACCTCCGACGTCTAGACTCTCTTAAATACACAAGCATTGCAGCTTTGGTCTCGATGGCTTACTTGGTCGTCTTGGTCGTTTATAACTTTGTGATTGGGGATACTAAGACTGGCCGAGGGCCGATTCGTGTGATTCACTGGGCAGGCCCGATTCCTACCCTCAGCAGTCTTCCCGTTATTGTATTTGCATTCACGTGCCATCAGAATGTATGCTCTCTGGCCCTCTCACTCATCATGAGATTCTAATGGTGGCAGATGTTTTCGATTTTGAACGAAATCAGCAACAATAGTCATTTCAGAACTACCGGTGTCGTCTTTGCTAGTATTGGAAGTTCTGCCGCAACTTACATATTAGTTGCAATTACCGGTTATCTTTCTTTTGGAAACAGCATTGGCGGAAATATCGTCGGGATGTACCCTCCTGGACTCTGGGCCACGATTGGACGTGCGGCCATCGTCATGCTTGTGATGTTCTCTTATCCCCTGCAGTGTCACCCCTGCAGGGCTTCTGTCGATGCAGTGCTGCGCTGGAGACCCAAGTCTCCCAATGGCAATGAGAACTCGCCTCACAGTCACCCTCTCCTGGGGCCGAGGGCTAGCCGAACTCCAGAGCCAATGAGTGACATGCGTTTTTCGGTCATCACAACAACCATCCTTGTTCTGAGCTACATTGTTGCTATGACTGTGTCCTCCTTGGAAGCTGTGCTTGCGTACGTTGGAAGTACCGGAAGTACCAGCATCAGTTTCATTCTGCCGGGTTTGTTCTATTACAAGATTTCTTCGCCCGATTCCCCTACCCATCAACGACTCATGAAAGAGGACGATGAAGCGATTGATGAAATTATCTCCGACGATGACGATAATAATGATTATGACCACGACAACCTTACAGACAGTGGTATTCTGCGCTACGGCAACCGTCATTGGCGCAAGACCGTATTGCGGAAGCTCAGTCTTGGGCTTGTCGTATACGGAGTTATAGTCATGGTCGTTTCTTTGACCACCAATATTTTCTTCACTGCTTCTCATTAATTGGGATTTGAAACCCACGGTTTGAAGTGACTCCACTCTTTTCTTTTCCCCTTGCCATAGAGTCATAAACCCTTGACTTCGGTCTTCTCTGTTACTATACAACTTTATTACACATTTCTGTTTTTATTCATTTATTATTCTTTCATTGGATTCATAGAGCAGAGCTCATTCATTGTTACACTGAGCTATCTTCTATATCATTGCAAGGCGTTTGGGGGTTTTCTTGTTTTGGATAAATTGCTTATTACATACTGCATCCTTACATTCAGATATTTTTTATTTCTGCCTTTTTCCATTATATGCAGACTGTCTTTATTCTTTGTTGAATTTTCGTAACTTATATTACGACGGGATTATTTGATGCTTTGAACAAGGCCAAGACTTCACAGGTTACTTTCATTATGCCGATGTGAATATTGGGTATCTGAACAGTTACATATACACTATCTATAAGTCATTTGATGAGTTTGAACCATACAAAGCAGACAATATCTACCTCTTCGGTCCAGGATAAGGAGGCGGAGCATCATCATCCCCAGAAGCAGAAGAAGCATTCTCATCGCGCAACGGAACCCCATCCCCCTGAACCTCCTCACCACGTCTCCTCTGCTTCTTTTTAAAACAGCAAAAGTACCACAAAACAGCCGTGATAAGCCCAACTGCAACAGGTACCCCAATCCCAATCCCCACCTTCTCCTTCGTAAGCAAATATCCCCGGGGCAGGTTAAACGATTCCGTCGGCACAGGCACGATCGTGGACTCGGCGGCTCGGAATCGGATCTGAATAGGCGTGGCCGTCACAGCATAGATTCGTCTCGAGGTGACCGTTCCGGAATCGGTATATGTGATTGTGGATCGCGTATTGAGCGATTGTTTACAATCTGCATCTATGCGGGTTGCGCAGTCAAAGTCCCTTCATCCACATCAGCAAATTTACACAACCATAAATAAACCCTAGTACCTGAATGGAGAAAAAAAAAAGAAAGAAAATACATACGTCGGACAACACAAATTCGTCGTCTCCCTCCTCTGCTTCCCCGTCGCCAACGTACACCCCTTATACCCCGTCGGACACATCCCAGGACTAAAATATACATTTGACCTCCAACCCCCGGGGCAGCATTCATTCCCCGCGGGCCCCTCACAGCCGACTTCCAGCTTGGGCCAGAAATCCATGTAATTCCGGGTGCGGGTTTCGGTGCATGAGGGCGGTGGTGAGAAGGCTGTTGTGAGGGGGCCTTGGTTTGTGCGGGTTGTGTCGAGGGTGATGGAGGAGGCGTACGTTTGGGTGGGGGTTGTGGTTAGGAGGAAGAGGGAGAGGAGGGTTGTGGATGGTGATAGCTTCATGGTTTGTTCAGTTCATGTTAAGTGTGTAGTGTAGATATAGAATGTAGGGTTGAAATTCGAGTGATCGACTGAGTATTTATCTTCCTGCAAGACTAAAATTTCTCCAGCCTTACGAGCATGGACCCGACAATTAACTACAAATGGAATGTCCCATATGTTCAAAGGTTGCTATTCATACATCGCCATTGATGGGGCGGTGGCAGTGGATGCTGCCAAGTCTTCCGCTCTGTCCATCACCTCGTATTCGACCCGAAAAGAAATTGAGATGGAGCCAATATCCGAGGTTCTATGTAGCCGAGATGCTTGGCTGGGAGTTTCATTTAACCAGTAAGAGGTTGGACCAGTCGACATGAGTGATCGAGTTTGGAATAATTGTATTATTGTGTTATAACGATAAGCCATAACTATATGAGCACGGATGTGAATGTTCTGTTCTGCTAACGAAATTGAATTACCTGCAGACCGAATAAGGAAATAAAGTGCCCTATTAAGCATAATGTCAAATAGAATTAGTGGTGATGATAGCTATCCGAATTATCTTGAAGGCCAAATACTATAGCGTAGCATTGACCTGACCAAGTTAATTCTCGCCAAGTAGAAATGGTACAGTCTGTCGGTTTATCTGGACGTAGGCTTTGCTTTACCAAGTACCGTCGAGTAAAACCCTAATTGTTGTTCTGGTTGTTCAGAATTCGCAGAATGGACAAAAAAAGGTTGAGAATGTCCAGGTAGAGCGAAATAGAGGCAGCGATCTCTTCCTCAACGTGGTAGTGACGCATAATCAACTGGGTATCCACCAGAATGTATCCAGAGAAGATCAGAGCCCCGATTGCACCAAAGCCAAGTTCAACTGCGCTGTTCCTGGGGAAGAAGGCGGCCATGAAACCGAACAGGATCAAGAACCAGAGTCCACCAAACAGGTAGGGCATCCAGTTTGTGAAGTCGTACTTGGTCTGGCACGCAAACAGCGTGAGTGCTACGAAGATACCCAAGGTCAGGAAGAGCGCCTGCACCACGATGCGAGCGTCGTAGAAGGACGTGGCCACGCTAATGGCATAGGCTTCAAGGACGGTGAAGCCAGTAAGGAACAGCAGGTTGGTCGGATAGCTCTTGCGCTTCCAGTATGTCACAAGCATGAAACCCAGAGCACCAAAGACGGACACCAACATCAGCCAGAAGTTGGCCTGGATCCAGTGGCGGTAGCTTTCGCTAAAGAAAGAGATGGAGCTCATGGCGGTTGTAAGGAGCAACTGAACAGTTCTGCAGATCGCATCGAGAATATTAACCTTCCATCTCTTATGAACATCTGGCTGAATCGACTACTTACAGGATCGCATAAACTTTGCGAATGAACTGCATACGGATCGGCAGAGTAGCCTCCGCAATAGTACCACCAAACTATCGTTGGTCAGCATCAAATCGCAATCAGAACAACTCCATATCTAGATACACACCTTGAAGTCATCAGGGACGTTGTCGCCTTCGCTGCGAGGCGCGCTTGAGAACTCCGGCGCTGCCTGATAAGACGGCGGGGGTTGGGAGTAAGCCGGCCCCTCCTCGAAGGAGTCCCGCTGGGGAGCTGGCTCGTACTTTGTGTTTGCGGCCATCCTGCGATTATATTCTGCACGAAACTATCAACATGCAGATATCAACAATCTCAGAGTTGATGAGAATGTTGAGGATGAAGATGACAAGGAGATGGGGCGGAGGCGCAGCTTCCAGGCATGTGACGTCGGTTCAAGTCACGTGTTATAGCCCCAGATTATAACAAGGAGACGTGTTTGCGCAAATGGAATCCGGGCAGGAAATTGTATATATTTGAAACTTGTGAATTTATAAATCCTATCATTAAGTGGTACCATGGTATATAGCTTAGTGTGCGCCAAAAGAAGTATATATATACTTAAGTAGAAAGCAATAAACATTATCCAAAGTCTCTTCAAAATGCAACAAGTAAATCCAAGAACAAGAAATCCGCATCACCGAATAAATGGTAAGAAAGATGGCCATGCAAATTGCGAAGGAGAAGATTAAAATAGAATGAAAACCGATAAAGCAAAAATCCTGGTCGCATTCCTTTACTCATAGGGATGATCGGATTCTTCGCTGATTCGAACATGCGAGGTGCGACGGCGAATCGCCGCCGCGGTACTGTCATCGTCGGTATCGTGTCTGGAATCGCCTGAATCCGCTTCCTCTTCTTCTTCGCTTGTTTCATCGGGACTCCGTTCCGTATCATGTTGCACAGCAGCCCCAGGAATTTGGTCAGGGCGCTTTTTCCGTTGAAAGTCCTGTGCGTGCGCGGTAGCCACAATTGTTCCAACACGCGAGATTTGGCCGCGAGCACGAGCGACTGTGCCTGGGGTCGGTGGTGTTTGTGCCCCGTGTTCAATATCGGTTGGCCCAAGAAAGGGAGTAAGACCTTGTTGGTCTTGAGGCGGCAAATCCACTGAGGGATGGCCGGATTCAGTACCCGGCTTGGGGACTTCATACGGCAGAGGTACATCTCTTGATGCTCGGAAAAGGAGCACGTTGGTACAGTGCTCATTCTCCACTCGGAATACTGTCCAGACACCTCTTCGACATATCTCCGAGAAGGAAACCGCGAAACTCAGCACCTGGGAGTGCTGTATGTCATGGGCAAAGATGGCATAGAAGATCCAATTGAAACGTATAATCACGTCAATCACCATGGCGACATAGTAAACCCACGCCCTGCGGAAGGCTAGAACGTCACGCAAAAGTGGATGTTTGGCATAAGGGTTGCCCAAACTCCAATCCATAGCAAGGTCCCACACAGAAACGTAGACCGCATTCAACAAGGCGAAGGTAATGAATGGTGCTTGGAACCGAGTCATTCTCTCAATGCGATACATGCTCAGAGTCATATAGTAGAGAACGCTAAATATATACTTTCCAAAATTAGCCAGATGGGGAAATACGTTCTTTGTATCCGCATATCGTCGGAGACATTGAAACGCTCGCCAGATAGCCGGGAGACACATGAAGAACCCCAAAAGCCTGGAATGAGATGAGTTGCACTGAGGGGGGTCATTCCAGGATCTCGCATATAGACAGAAGAATAGCTCAATGTTCTGGAAAGTGTTAGCGCCATCCATTTACAATAACCTGCAAATTGACTCACCCCCATAGCATATGTTTGGGAGCAGTACATGTCTCCAAGAAAGAAGTCACGGAACTCGACCGGGTAGAGTCCCGCAAGCACCAAACGCCACTATTCCATTAGCATTCGTTCGATTTATCAGCATTGGGACAACATACATTGGAATATGCCCACCATTGGCGGCTTCGATGATAAAGTACGCGAGCAGGCAGGAAAAGGACAATGACGGTTAAGCCGATAAGGATGACCGGCCAGTAGATATACATGTCGTTGACCGATAGATAGAAGTTAAGCCACATGAACAGGCCCAGTAAAAAGAAGAAAGCGCTAGGGAACTGTCCGATGTCAGGTGCGAACCAGGAGCTGGGGCAGAGAAATGGACCATACCTCTAATAATTGACGCCAATCTAATGCATGCCGAGTATCGAATTCAAAGATGAACACATGATTTATTTTACTGTTCGTCCAAACCATGCAAACCAAAGCGAAGAGAAAGAAATGGAAAACAACAAGGAAATAACCGGCATAAAGCTACTCTGGTTAGTCCAATCTGACGAGAAGATAGCAAACATCGATATAAGCAACTCACCTGAAGTAAATAACTAGTATGTGTTTTTATTACACCTTCGGAATCATTCAGACGATCCCCAGCGAAGACCAAAGCTTGAATACCAAATAAAAGACCAGCCATCAACAAAAGGCCGCAGCGGAAAGTACTGGGAGAGTGGTCGCCTGCCTTCTTGGAGGTGCGTCGTAGTTTCGAAACTGCAAGCTTTCGGTTACCACGTTCGAAATAGCGAGAGTATAGGTCTTCCGCTGAGGCCATCAGGTTGTCTGCAAGTTCACTGTTTACAAACCATGCTTGGTTGACCTTGTCCGACATGTACCTCATAGTAGGACGAGCATTGACAACCTTGTCGTACTTCTTGTTGATCTTCCGGAAAGCGGTTCGATTGAGGTACGCATAGGCCTTCAGTAACTCTACGCCGCGGTAGAACTCTTGCAGCGCATGCTTCAGCTTCTTCTTGGCAGTGCGATAAGACACCTCGGTGTACTGAGTATCATCTGGTCGGCGTGCAAAGTCCCTGCGACTGACGGTCGCTTCTTCATCCCGCCCCTGTGTACCAGCCGTATTTGGAGGTGCCATCTGCGCCAATGCCTCGGAGTTTTTCCCAAACCGGTTCCGTCCTATAAAAGCATCCTTCAGGCCGAAGGGGTTGAATGGGCCAAAACCACTTGCCTGTTGTGAGTCGGTGTTGTTCTTGCGCAATATCTTCTGAGCACCCAAGACCTGCTGCGTTCGTTGATCCCGCATGATGTGCAGCTGCTGACGGAGGGTCCGTAACCGCTGTGTAGCTTCCTCTTCCTTGGTTTTGTAAAACGACTCGATCTTCGATAGCTCGTTATCCAAAAAGACGAAGAATTCATCCTGTCGACGTTCAATTTCTGACGAACTTTCCCCTAGTCCACGTTTCTCTGGGGGCTCTCCCGTATAGGAAAAGACTCGTTTAAGGAGATGCGAGGTCCTCTTCGTAGATGGGCCCGATGAAGTATGTCCCCTTTTACTACTGTGAAAGCTTCCCCTACTCGCGAGGGAGGGCTTGCTTTCATGTGCAGGTCGATTAACATTCCGATCTGGAACAGTGGACCGCGGCGAGAGGACGGGAGACGGGGATTGAGGACCTTCTCGAACAGGATTCACATCGGTTCTCTCTGGGTGGGAATATCCCTCTTCAGGATCTAGTGCTGGGTCCGGGAGTTCCAAGGTAGCCACTTCCGACTCTGCATCATGCTGCCCCTGTGGAGATGGAATAATGCTTCCGTAGGTTCCTGCATTCCCTGAGAACCGCGAACCCGGTGTTCTCAACGGTTGTCGTTCGCTTCGCTGAATCGGGGTCGAACGGGGTCCTGAACTGGGGCGGCTACTGGTTCTACCTGGGGTCGAAGGGGCTTGGTGTGTTAAATCATTGGCCTCGAGTTTCTTATCTGCTTCATTTTGCGAGAAGCCAATCGGATCTTGTGTCGAGATGATTCCATGATCTTGTCGCAGTGAAGGATGTCGAGGACTTTTGTTGGCTTTCTGAATGGCTCGAGTGATGGCCTTGAGCTTCTTCTTTCCAGCCTGAGTAAAAGAAAATATGTTAGGGAGATAAGACAGAGAGAGGAAAAGGCAAGACGTCACATGCCTTGTAATCGAGATACTTTGCGCGCCATTCGGGGACTAGCTCCTCTTCTAGCTCTCTAAAATCAAAGCATCATCGATCAGCAAGTATACTCGGGAGAGAAGAAAGGAGACGCGAAGGAAGAAACAAACTTGGCGAATTTCATTCTGGGGACGGGTTGACCCGGACGGGCATGATAGTTTCAAAGATAAAAACCAAGCTTCAATTCATCTTAAGACGCGATCGACTGCAAGCATTCTTTTTGGGTTGATCTCCTCTCCTGATAAATAGCTCACTAACAAGTTCCCTTCCGGGATGATCACAGTGGATAAGGCTAGCCAACAGCAAACAGGAGATCGGACATCCCACAATCACAGAAAAAGCAAAGAAAAAGGTAAGACACAAAAATTAGAACAGGGAGAAGAAGAAAAGAAAAAAAATCAAAAAAGCAAAAAATGGGATAGACATCCCATGTCTGCGACAATCACCGTACCAACCACGGCCCTGCTAACTGATAATTTGCGAAAAAAGAGAGTCGATGACAGCCAAGATGATAGCGCCGCCTCTGGAACTTGTCCTGGCATGCCTGCAGCCCGGATAGGCCGCTGTGATTGGTCAGGCCAAGCAATGTGAACTCAAAGACACTGGGCGCTGACTGGCTGCTGATAGGCCAAGACAGAACACGTGCCCCAGCTGATGAGCTCATTTGCACGTTGGGCTGAAGATTGCATTCAGGATTATTATTACTGTTATTCATTGTGTGTTGTGGTTGGCTGGGCCGGAGAAATTATCTTTTTCAAGGCTGTCAAACAGGCGGGAAGAATCCTGAGTTGAGTTGAGGGTATCCATGGATGGTGATGGTTTAAAGGCTGACACATCCAGCTTTTGCCTTTTGGACGAGTCTTATCGGTCCATGGCTATTAAAAGGAAATAAGGAATAGGAGGTAAGGCCATGCTGTACATTTCCTGTGACGATCATTTGGATTCCTGAAGTCTACCCCTGTACATAATAGAGCAGAGGTCAACAGCATCAATGATCTCCGCCAGGGCGTGCAGAGTACACGCTACGAGTACATATGTTGTGCTTCGTAGCCCTACGCGGCCATAGCAAAACTCCTACATGTTTGATCTCTGGGCATCCGCCTGCCAAGACCTTTCGTGCATATCAGAATGCCCTGGATCCCTAAATACGACGACATCTAGTCAGCACTACAGCAGTGCAGTTTGACACTCGTACAGTGACACTCGATCCAGTGGATAATGCGACAGGTGTATGACAGCTCATGCATTCATTCTATTCATTTAAATATATACATCACATTCGGGTAACCGTTTACCACTGCTGGAGCTGGAACTTCTCGTGAGGGGCGTAGCGGTTGGGGTCGTACTCCTCGGCACCGTGGCCCTGGACGTAGTGCTGGTCGTACATCTCCTCGGCGTTCTTCTTGGCGTGGTGGTGAGCCTTCATCTTGTCGACCTGGTCCATGCCCTTGGTCTCGGCGAGACGGTCAATCTGAGAGCCGACGAGACCGGCGATGGCCTCCTTGGCGAAGGAGTGCTTGACGGTCTTGCCTATAGAGCAACAATGTTAGTCACGTGATCGACCCAATGTTACTTATATAACATATATCGATATAAACATACCCTCCTTGCGCTGGTGGTTCTCCCAGGCCTTCATGGCCTCGAAGGAAGCGGCACCGGCGATGAGCTCGTGGGACAGCTTGCCCTCGTGCTTCTTCTCACCGTACACCTGCTCGTGAGCCTCGTGCGATTCGTCTAAGATTGTTGTTAGTTGTCAAGTTATTGAGAAAATATGGAAAAATTTGACAGTGAGGTGGAGACATACGGAATCCCCAAGCCATTGTAACGGTTATATGGATATAAGAAAAGTGTTTTAAAAAGGTAGAGAGATGGAGAGTGAGTTTGATGAAGAAGAAAGGGAAAAAAAAAAAAAGAAAAGACAAGCAGGGGATCCAGAGCACCTTATAAGCAGCGATCAGACAAGGCCAGTTCACAAAGTTCCTCAGCTCCAGCCTCAGCTCCTCGAATGTTGAGCTACTACGTATCCTCTTTGCCCCTCCATGCCCCTCATCTGCCCCATGTGTACCATCATTTCTGGCCAGTCGCACCCACCAATCTCTGGAAACGCCCCTGGTCCCCTGGGCAATGGCTAGTTGGCTGTTGACTACTGTTTGGCGATGATCCAAAGAGAAGATCGCAGCAGGCTGCGACGATACGCACCGCCTGACTCCGCCGAGCCACAAAGAGGGGCATGGAGGGGCATAGGATGGAGTCCGAGGGCCAGAGTGGACGAAACACAGAGGAGAGACGGATGACGTTTAGGCTTTTCTGGGCATTTGCTAATCGCTGGATACGCGTCTCGTAGCCACGATCCAATCAATACTATTTGGCGAGCTGAGCTGGGGTTGAGTCGGAGTATTCCGTAGCTAAGTACTACCCCAAGTACTTTGACCGTTGACATTACATACCTAGTAGTATGAGTGACAGTAATAACGGTAACCAGTATTCTGTATAGTAAAAGTCAACTGAAGAGGTACCTCCAAGTACCGGTGCCTGAGTGTTGATTCCCAGCTGAGCCACAGCTGGGCATGCGTCTACAGCTACGTGTAAAAGTCCCAAGGGTCAGCTGCGGATCGGCCAACAAAATGGGTCTCAGCCTTAGAAATAGCTGCCTTGGCGCCCCTTGGCATTGCCTCGCATCGCCGACGCAGCCGACCAATTCCTCGCCAAGCTCATCTTGTCCAATGCTTGTGCTGGCCCTACGGCCATACTGAGTGATACAGTACATTTGCACATGGATAAGGAATCCGGCACAAGTACCGTTAACCGTACCAGCCATATTTCTATTTTAGTTACGAGTGGAGAGCTGAGGCTGCGTCCTTTTCCAATAATAAAATAGCGCAATCGATATGTGAGATCGTTGAAAAGATCGCGTAATGCTATTCGAGAAGAATCTGGGTCAGGGGGCTGGAGGCTTTGCGCCACTTCCGAAGCCACTCAGCCACCCTTCACGTGATATTACAGCCGTTATGATGTCAACCTATGAAGACTAGGGCATTTAGGCACTACTATGTATGTACAGTATGGCTGATCATACTAGACCACATTGTACACTATGTTAATCAAAATCCCCAAGTTGAAGAAACCTAGCACCTTGGCGTTTGAGAATGATAATCCCAGTGACGTATCTCAAGATGGAATAGTTTCAGCTAAAACCTCCGATCTATTGCGGCCTTGGCAATACTAATCTTTGCTATAGACGGAACCCAACCTTGTCTGGAAGACTGGATGGGAATATCATCGCGGTTCAAGTAGCGGTGAGAATAGCGGTAGAAGATGCTCCAGATTGAGTCCTTTTTTGACTCTTTCCGCTTCTTGTGTTCCGTGTTTCAGACTTCATAATCCGTACTATTTACTGATCGCCTGGCTATCATTTACTGCCCCAGGTGTGGCTGATGCATTCGGTACTTTCGGGGTTATTTGTAAATTATAGTATTACATGTTACAGTAATAAACATCATCGACAGCTATGTAGGTACAGAAGTACCCAGGTAGATTGATTACTGCTTTGGCTTGAAGAATTCTGTCATCCTTGCTGATAGCAGTTTTATTACTAGCAGACATCTTGAACTATCAGGGCATGGCTATCTTCATCTTAACTGACAGGCAAGAACGATACAGTTTCTTCACTCCGCAGCGAGTCAGAATAGAACATCTTCCTCAACATCGCTCACCGCCACTCAAAAACAGTAATCATTATTTTGATATTAGATGAAGCATTCGCAGAGATCTCATCAAATTGCAAAGGTAATTTTAAATATATGCAAGATCAAAGTATCAGCATCTCCTATCGAATATGTAAGGAGACATCCATACCTTACCTAGATGCTGGCATTATTTAATACATATATTACCATACCCGTACAGTACATACATAAAATACATCTCCAACTTCCTTCCCACCTCCACCTTTCACGATAATCATCAATTCCCGTATCATCACTGCCATTCTACTGGTGATTTGATTCGGACTCACCGCGACATTTTCACATTCCTTTGCAAGGGTTGCACGGAGGGCACAAAAAGAAAGAAGATCCCTCGATCCCAGTTTTACCCCACTGCCGATCGATTGGAACCAACACACCACCCATCCATGACTGAAATATCGTCATTCGACGCACCCACGACCTGAAGAGGAAATTCCCAAGAGAACGGAATTGCTTGGGAGTCTGTCAACCTTGCTGAAGGAAAGGACCCTGTGTACTTAGTTATACCTAGTGACGTCTGGCCAAGGTATAACCCAAAACTAAACAAAGGGGACAGAAAAAAAAAGATGCCCAAAAGAAACCCCTCCCACTCAGATTTCCCATCCCACCTCACCCTGACCATCACTCCCCCTCCTACACCTTCAGCAGCAGCAACCCCCAACATCCTCATTCTCCTCCATGGCCTAGGTGACTCCGCAGCGGCATTCACCTCCTTCGCCCGCGCCCTGAACCTCCCCGAAACCCTCATCCTCACACTGCAAGCCCCGACGCCTCTCCCCTTCGACCTGGGCGGATTCCACTGGGGCGACGATGTGTCGTTTGACTCGTCCACGGGCGGGCTCGACATGGACGCCGGGTTTACGCGGTCGGTCAAGGGGCTTGTCGACGAGGTGGTGCGCGGGGTGCTGGTGAGGAAGTGCGGGTGGCGGCTCCGCGAGGTGATGATGTTGGGGTTCGGGCAGGGCGGTATGGCGGGTTTAGTTGCTGCGCGGGAATTGGGGGTTCAGCCCAAGGTGAGGGTGGAGGGGGAGGGAGAAGAAGATGGTGAAGATACTGGTGCGTTGAGTGGTGTCATCTCGATTGGAGCGCCGTATCCTCTATCGGGGAGTAAGATGGGGTCTAAGAATCGGACGCCTGTATTGTTGGTCGGTGGAAGGGATTCGTCTGCTGTTCCGGATGGAGCGGTAAGCAGGACCAAGGAGGTGTTTGAGTTTGTTGAGCTTCATCGCTATGCGAGAAAGGGTGATGGGATGCCCCGGAATAGAGACGAGATGATGCCCGTCATGCAGTTCTTTGCGCGGCGATTGCGCAGTCGGCAGGGTGTGCCTGAGGGCAGCGTGGAGATTACATGAATTATGGATCGATGATGAAATGAATAATAATAAGGAAAAAGAAATTGATATCAATTGATCATTGTATTCGGTATTATACACATGTACTGCAGGTATGTACTATTGCACATCCTCCAGAGCTTTCTTCGCTCTTTCGATCGTCTCTCGCGCATCTCCCTCGGTGATATCCTCGACTTGTCGACCACCCTCATGGACTATTCTGCGCAGCTCTTTTTCTGTCTCCAGCAAGGACATCCGTCCATTTTCCCGGACTTCATCCTCCCAAAAGTTACGGGCAGCATCCCATTTTCTCTGCTGGGCACGCAAAGAGTAGATCAATCCCACGGCAGCCATAGTACATGTTTCATAAACCGAGGCCGACGGGAAGGAAACGTAGGTGAGAGCTGAGAGAGCGGATGTCAACGATGTCGTCGATACGCTGAAAAACACCAATCGTTGGGCCAGCGATTGCAGAGAAGACACACTTGTGTCTAGGAGTTGCGCACGGCTCGCGGGAATTTGGGTTGGCCAGGGTAGATCCTGCTTAGGAGAGTCTGCCCCTTGCTCTTTCGTTTCTGAATCTGCAGCGTTCTTCTGCGGCTCGTCAAGCAGGCCCGCCTGCTGAAACTTGCCTGCGGTCCAGATGACCTCCTTTTCCGCGCGGCGGAGGTAGCGCTTCTCCAGGATCTCAGAAGTGATCATGCCCACATCATCGACATGCCAAAACAACTTCCACCATGCAAGGTCTCTCCACTGTCTGCTCGCAAACCCTTCTTCAAGAGATCCTTGAAGCTCGGTGTGGGCATTCTCTGCCCAGGCAGTAACAGACCGGTCCATGGTCCGGCGCACGTCACTGGGAACCAATCCCATGTTTTGCTCCTCAATACCACTTGCCTCTTTGGCCAGTACACCCTCCTCTGCGCCTTCGAGCAAAGAAAGAATCAGAGTTCGCAGAGAAGGCTCCAAGTTACCTTCACCGGCCCGCAGTGAGGCCAGCCAATCGATAACAGGTTGGACTCCACTGCTGCTCCACCCACGTTCGTAGAGAGATGCATTCTGCACGGATTCACGGAATACCTCTAGTGCCTGCTCAGCTTTATCGATGTCCACGAAGGATATGCGATCGCTGCCCCGGTCTTTATCGCCAACTGAAAGGTCGATGGCCCCGTAAACAGATTGCGCCTCACTCTTCAGGTTCGACCGAGAAAGTAAACCACTATACGCAAAAAGACCATCCACACCACGTCCACAAACGATGCTTTTATGTACGGGGTACCGGACAACGTTGTGTCGTCCAGAATGCGAGGTCTGGATAGTCACCGTCGGAACGAGAAATGTATCCGCTGTAAATTGTGTGGCTGATGGATTGGCCTCTGCGCCCAAGCTTGTAACCAGAATCTCCAGGTTTCCTTTCTTCAACACCGGCGAGGGAACGGAAATCGTAGGGAGCAAGTCGTTCGGAATTGATTGTGATACCTCGCCATATCTGTCAAGTTATCAGCATGCATATAAAAAGAGACAATAGCAAGTTTTAGTACCGTATCAGCAAACCGCGTGATGGGTCTACATCTTCTAAGACATCCTCCCAGTTCTCTCTAGCATTCAATGGGTCGGCGAGTAGCAAACGGACGAGCTTGCGCGCAGCGGTGGCATCGTTCAATCCCAACACTACCAACTCAGTATGTCAGTCCAAGATCCCTAGCTTCCAGTATACATATATGATAGGACCACCTACCGGCTACTCGAATAAGAGGCGCTTCCGACTCCAACCCCCGCAATGCAAGTTGCAACCGGCTAAGATTGACTTGCTCCGTTGCTGTATCGCCCACCCGGTTCAACGCCTCATAAAGCTCCTTGAATCTAGGCGGTACATTTCTAGCTGCATTCACGACAGACGTTGCGAGTGGGCGGTGTGTAGGAAGATTTGACGACGACGGCCTTCGACGGGGAACAATGCTGCTGCGCGTCGACAGTGTTCGCCTCCAGGTGGTGCAAGATGGGCAGTAGAAGACGCCCCCGCTGTTCAACGGACGCGACAGGCTCGTCTGAAGCGACCCGCGCAGTTTTGGAGGCATTGATGGCGGAAGGAGGTTGGTTGGAGGTGGAAAGTTGTGATTGATAGCGATGGATTATTCCAAGGGCGGGTTCGGGATGGTTTGCGGTCTTGGCGGCTGCGGGAGAAAAATCCCCGATCGATGCATCCACGGACTGTAGATGTCTGGTTGGATCTACAGAATCGCAGGTAAATAGATAAATACTGCTTATTTATGACTATCGGGTATCCGGGTCTATTCAATACTGGTAGAATGGGGGTTTTATCCAAGAGGCATAAGAATAATTGGCGTCACAGCACGCTGGAACTATAAAAGCTTCAAAACAAAAAGTATTCATGGTGTATGGATCATCAACTCATGTGGTCGAGACGTCACGGACGCCTTAAACCACTTCCCAGGAAATACACTTATGCTCTTCCCTGTTTCACATCTCCAATATTCAATACAATTATCGACAGTCCCTCTCCGCAGAAGATAAGCAACAGGAATTAAGAACTGGGACCATTCCAACGACAACGAGTTCCCTTGCGGTCGCAAACGTGACGGATCCCGTAGATCTCTATACAAATGGTAGAACAGCACCTGGGTACTGGAGCATGGCATCGTGGGCAGAAAAGCGTGAAACCAGAGAGGGTAATTGTATCAGGCCGTAGAAATTATTGGGATGAAGGTCCTCCTCAGACTGAATCCCGGTTTTCTCGCTGCGGTCGACGGCCTCTGCCTGAACCAGCCGACCTAGAAACATGTTAGAACATTCGACTGTAATCAGAAAAGGGTTGCAGACACAACTTACATGCTGATGCGCCTCGCCACTGTGGCCAGTCCTTGGTCATTGTCTGCTTCATGCTGAGCACGCTCAAGGGCCCTCTGTCTGTCTTCTTCACTCTTCTTGTAGACCTCTTCTTGGGAGGGGGGTAGACGCTCGTTCTGCAAGTCAACCATACGAGCATCCTCGAAGTTGGTGATAGCCTGCTTGATACCTTCCGCTCCAAGCATCAAAGTACCCGCGGGAAGACGTCCACCAGTCGCTGTCTTGAGCTCAGTGACCTTCTCGGACTCTTCACGCAACACCTGGAAGACACGCGAGAGACGACCAATGGCAAGAATCTTGTTCTTGATTGCACGGCGCTTGAATTCGCTGCTCTCGACATCCATGGGAACAGACGGGGACATGGGACCTGTAGGCGATACAGATGTGGGAGTGTCGTCCTCAAGTTCCTCCTTGGAGCAGGTGTTCAGAATGGCAATGAGCATGTCGGTGATCTTCTCACCAACGAAGGGAAGAGACCAGGTGAACACGTCCATGAAGTTAGGCAGCCAGTATGGGTGAGGTGTGCAGTTGAACTGGCGGATATTCATTACATTATTTTCGTATTTCAGAACGGCGGCCTTGTTGTTGTACACATCGAGATAGTTGGGGGCACTGAAGATGGTCATCACACTAGGGAATCCGGTCGTCCGCGTCTTTCTGTACATGCGGTATCCGGCATCCTGCGCTTCGTGTGCTCGAATGATCGAAAGCAGGTTATTCTTTTCGAGGAATGCACATGCAGCTGGGTAGGAGAAGAAGTAAGAACAACCCCGAACGCTGTTGTGGATGAAATATTCTCCAGTCTTTTCTTGTCCGAATTCTTCCAGAGGATCGGCCCAAAGAATATCACACATCAGACCATGAGTTGGGGGTTCCCTGAAGCGATCGATCTGTCGCCAATGTTAGAAAATGATGTTAATAACAGGAGTCAACAAACATACCGCCTTGATATCCTCCAAGGTGTGCAGTTCCGGACTGAGACCTCCGTGGATGCAAAGGAATTGCTTGTTCATAACCGCCGCCAGCGGCAACGAGCAGAAAGATTCAATGCAAGCCTCATAGATAGTGTCGCTATATTTGTGCTTACACTCCAGTTTGAAAGTGAAGTAATCTGTGAGATGTCTGCACTCGTGGTTTCCACGCAATAGCCAGAGCGTATTGGGGTACCAGATCTTCAAAGCCCAGAGGTAAAGAACGCACTAAAAGAAATCAGATCTACTCCAGCGGAATTTTTTTGAAAACCCTTACCTCAATACTGAAGTAACCTCTGTCAACATAGTCACCCAAGAACAAATACCTCGTCTCGGAAGGATCGCCGCCAACTTCGAACAGCTTCATCAAATCGTAATATTGTCCGTGCACATCACCACACACAGTAATGGGCGCATCCATTTCCAACAAGTTGGGCTCCGCCTTCAACAGCTGCGTACCAGCGTGTATGATCCATAGCGCCTGTTCCTCCGTAAGACGGCCTTCCCGATAGAAGTGCTGTCTGAGGAACTGGAGATTCGGCTTGGAAGGGTCCTCAGGAGACCAGAACGATTCGTCTGAGGGAGTGGTTAAAGCCGGCGCTTGCACCTCTGGTCATTCCAACCATAATCAATTAGCGATCGCCTCTTTCATATATTGCAAGTCAGTAGAAGACCGCATCATCAGCCGCACCTTTAATCACCCTCTCGTTCGTCGACACCTGAGTGCCATCCTCCATCGTATGTAACGAGAAGTCGATCTCCGGGACCGGCTTCTTTTCCGTCACCGCACGCGCTAATTTCCGATCCATCTTGAATTGGTTGATATATGATTTTGGGTATTGGATCGGGGATATCGCAAGAACTCGGGATGGATCAAAGGGGGGAACTGCGCGGAGGAAGTTGTGGTGGGGTTAAGCGCGGCGGGATTGCACACACACGAGACGCAGACGGAGTGCCCGAATCTAAAGAGAAGAAAGGCGGGGCGCTGCAAGAAACACGAGGTTTTTTCCCTGCTCGGATGGACTGCGTGGTGTGAAATCAGGAGATAAAATAAATCAAAAGGCTGGAGTTACTAAAAACTTCAGAGCAGATGAGCCTCTTAGCGCCAAGGCGTTCAAAAGGTTGGGGTAGAAGCCGTCGTGGGTCGCGTGGTGGAAATCGAAGCTGAGAGAAGAGAGAATCAATCAACAGGATTATTAGGGGGTGAGGATCGTAAGAGACAGCTGGGAATAAAATTACACCTGAAGGAGAAGAAGAGGAGATTCCAGGCTTCCAGTGGAATGGGGAAGAGGCTGAACCGAGGAGATATTCAGCTGTTCGATCAGTTATCAGACTGCTGTACCTTAATTAGCCGGTTGATAACTGGGCATCATCCAGGGTCCGCCTCGCTGCGGGGAGTTTCAAGAATGACAATCACCACTCACTTCCACGCAGCATTCCCCTGTCCATCATCTTCTCTCCGTCCGATCTTCAGGCAAGATGTATGAATCGTATCGTAAGTCATTCTTGAATCTCCCCATCAGAAACAGTCCATTAACAATCTCCCTGCTAGGACCGCATCCCCTTCTCGCCCAAGTCCCTTTAACCGTCTCTCCCTTTATCAATCTTCCCTCTTCGGTCACACTTCCCTACACATATAAATCGGTCCCTTCTACCCTGCCCCCATCGGTGACAGTCGACCCTAGTAATCCAGACGCCAAAGCACGTTATGTCGTCTCCTCGAGTGGCGAGCACGCAGCGCATCCAGACGAGATCCTGGCGTCATGCCAGACCCTTGAACAACATTTAAAGAAAACCCGAAACGACAATGCAGATGCCATTAAGAAGTGGGAAGAGTCACTCTCTCAACGGGATTTGGCGGAGAAGCGACGTGTTGCGCCTGGGTGGCTAGATCGTGATGAGAAGCTACTCCAACCCAGCAAAGCAATGTCGCCTTCCATGTCTCAAGGACAAGCAGAGCAGAGCCTGCTGGACAGCTCTTCTACAGATCAAAACTCGACCAACCTTCCGTCAATGAAACCTCATGATGAGGGCGAGGAGCTGGATAGAGCATTTGGTGGGCTAGATGTGAAATGAGACGATCTACCTAGGCGATCCAATTGCGGTATAACAACCTATTGAGACCCTTGGCATCACAATACGTGCATTGGTGGCTTCGCTCAGTTCGATCTGTAACTCTTCACAGACATGCACCCATCATGATCCATGCAAGGGCGAACACGGGCTAAGGCCCTTGGTTCATTGGAGCAACCTCCCTCAGAGTTAAGTTCAAATTTAGCTCTTTCGCACATCATGCAATTGGAAACCATTCCAATGTGCTACATCCTCTTGATTGCGATCTTTGATAGTCGTCCAAGCGTCAGTCAAAACGGACTGCCAAGCACCCAGCTCATAGGGTGGCTTAGCATCAACTGCGACGATATTGAAATTTATAGCTATGATTTGACTTGCATGTGCTAGATAGACTATATAGAGACAGAATAAACATGGTATGGGCATTGGAGGTGATATTCTAGAAGCTATCCATTTAAACTCTACCCACTGGACTGCCAGATGTATATTCCGCATAGCTGTCCAATGCATGACTCACGCATTGATATGCAGTATTTTTTTGCAGATCAAAGTCTGTACCAATCTGTCTGGCAATTTTTAAAAAATGAAATACATTACACATAATATTAATTCTTCACGTCGTTGAAAGATATCCTCTTGGAGACGGTAACGACAATCGGAACCATCCCGCCTAGCACCGCCAAAAGCCCCTCCGCAGCAAAACCAACCATCTCCAATCCACCTCCACTCCCAGCAACCACCTCAAAACAACTTTCTTGGGATATCTGGACAATTTGACATCGATTCAATCTCATCATGGAACCTCTCCACGCCGCCCCCGAGACGGCCTCGTTTGTCCTCCTCGCCGAGCACCAGTCGCGGACTCCGTCCTCCTTCCACTCCGGCCCTCCAGTCCTGCACTACCATAACAAGCAATGCAAGGTCGTCATCCTCGAGCGGGATATCCTCGCCAATCCGCCCCTGAATGCGATCCGTGGGGCAGCAGCGAATGGATCAGGCGCTGCGACAGAGGAAGCTGAAGAAAAAGAGATTGCCATTGACGGTGTGGATGTCTGGGTGACTTCTGAGTAAGTCTGACCCCATTGATATTCTTAAATTCGTCGGATATCTGCTTGAGCGAGGGTCGTCATATAAAATATCTCTTGAAGACCCTAAAATGCGAGACAAGTTGCTAATTCCCAATCCTATAGCAAATTCCTCTTATACGCCCCCGCCGCCTCCGCAGGAATCTCCATCCCCTACCCATCCATCTCTCTCCATGCAATCCAAAGACTCCGCCTTCCTGATTCCCCCGATCACCCCGAGGTCCAAGGACTATACATGCAGATTGCGGCGCCGTCGGGTGCTGCGCAAGAAGACGACGTGGAAGAATGTATCACAATGACCGTCGTTCCGCCAGCAGAAACAGAAATGACGGACGAGGACAAGCCCGAAGAGACACCCACTCAGATGTTCTACGGTGCTGTATCGGCATGTTCGAACCTCCACCCGGACCCGGTGGAACAGGGCGACGAGGACGAGGATGAGGAAGGAAGCTCGTTGTTCCAGAATGGACTTGTCTCTGCGGGGAATGCTGATGGCGGGCTACCGCCTCCTGCTGAGGGGAGCTCTGGGTGGATTACAGCGGACAACATGCACGAATTTATTGACGAGGAAGGGAATTGGATTGCCGGTGGGGAGCCCCCATCTTTGCCGCTGGGACCAGGTGCAGGTACAGTGAGACATTGGGATGAAGACGGTGGCAATGAAGGACGAAATGGTGAGGGTGAAGACCAGGAAGATGAGACCAAGTGGAGGAGAACGGATTAATAGGTTCTTTACTTGAATTAAAGGGGAAAGGACGGGGGGAAAATAAAATAAGATGATAATAATGCTATGACTTGGGTTGGAAAGTGAACTTGTACGATTTGGCTTGGTGATAGGCTCAAACTACACAATATCAACCATTGCTATGGGACAAATTCCAAATTCCAAATTCCAAATACTAATTACCTATACCTAGCCAGTGGATATCAGAAACCAAAGTAGAGAGAAAGACCTGCTAAAGAAAATAAATAAGCTACAAGGGAAAGTGAAAAAGATAAGAATTAAAAAACGACGGCGAGAGCAAGAAATCCATTTTGCTTGAGCTTTTTGAACCATAGCACCGTATAGCAGACCAGCTACTCCTTCAAAAACCCATCCCCGTCATACAAACTCGCCGGAGTGGGTGCACATCCTATCCCCAGTCCTAGTCCAACCGTTTTCCCTGTGGGCGTTTTCATGTCCTGCCTGGATAGTCGGTCGGCTGACATGGTGCTCTGATCGCGATCAACTCTCGTGGGTGAGCTGTCGCCCTGTAGCTCAGCGGGACCACTAAGCTCAGAGATTGAAGATCGTTTTGTTGCTGATCTTTCAAGATGCTGGTCTTCCCAGATGGTAACAATGTTTGAGCTGTGCGTGCTGAAAGCCTTCTTCAACCCGCAAGAAGGAGGTTGGAAGAGAGCCGAGCCGTTGCCGACGTCTGCGGCATCAATTCTGTCCCGACCTCGTGTGACGGAGTTGTCTGTAGCGTCACTGTTTGCGCGATGTACTGAGCCATTCGATCGCCTGGAATCCCTGCTAGATGTCCTGTTGGGACGGGACGGGCGACTAGACGGGCTCGAAGGTGTCGATGTGGTGGGGGCATATTCACCTAGAGGTGTCGAAGCCGATGATCGTTGAGGGTTTCGTGCAAACTTGCCGGGCTGGCTGCGCGGTCCCTTGATCATCGATCGACGGGGGCTTCCAGTACTGGGTGAGTTCTCATACGTGGTAGGAGACTCGTTAGACTTACGGCCCATCCACCCCGGAGTAGGTTTTTCAGGTGATGGGGTGTGAGTCATATTGGCCTCTTCAGTTGAGGGCAAGGCTGTGAAAAGGCCCGGTAGATCCTTTGCACTTTCTGTTCTACCGAGTGTAGAATCGATGGATTCAGTAGGCACGAGTTTTTTCTTGCGCGACGACGCTCTTCTATACGATGACCCTCGAAGATCATCGTTCGAAAGTTCGCTTGCTTGTCGTCTCCCTCTAGGAGGGTCTTGGTAGTTGGTCCTCATCGAGGTGGGCGATACGCCACTGGAGTTATTTGGGTACATGTTGGACGCTGATAGACTGGGAACTTCCGATTGCCGCATGTCAAATTCCTCCAGTTCCTCAGGCTCCTCGGCCGTGGGTGAGAACACTGGCCTTCCAAAGGTAAGTGGCGGATGGATTGAAATGCGCACGCAGTTTTGTCGACGATGGCCTTTGCGCATGCCAGTGCCGCCTTTCATTGCTGAGGGTAAAGGTGCCCTGGGTAGACCATCTGAGTTTAACGGTGTCTCGTGAACGATGAAGCTGGTTGACTTTCTGCCCGGTCCTTCAGACTGAACGATACAGTTCGACTGGTTGACAGAATTTCCATAAAAGGGGTCGTTTTGCCGACTGTCGTATGCCGAATGGCGCTGCATTTGACTGAAATGTGGGAGTAGCCCACTTGAATTCATGGGACCACGGCTCGTGGACAAGGGAGTTGGATAAAGAACGGGCGTTGGCCCCAGTGATCCGAACCGTGAATCTTTCTTGGACTGTGTTGTGGACAGGGATTCACTTCGTCGCGGGGGAGGGCTAACTCTCTCCGTTGTAAAACTCGGAATCCTAGCAGTCAGACTGCGACGAGGAGAGGTGCGATCAGGTTCCAATCGACTAGCCTCTGACAGAAGAGAGTTGGCAGAAAGAGCAAGGGATCGTGACAGCGACCCCTGGCGCGAAACATAGTTTCTTCCTACATCATTGGCACTGTAGGGCATAAATGTCGGACAAGGAGGTAGATTTGGTGAAGCGAACTCGCCATCTATCGAGGCTGGTCCCCTCATGGCTTCTTCCAAGATGGAGCTATCCGCCGTTTCAAGACTCAGTGAAGACATCCGCATCAGTGAGTTATTCTTCGGAAGAGTGTAGCGGCTAGGAGGAAAAGCCACAGGTGGAGGAGGAACTGGCTGATCGGGCATTGAGCCTGCTGTTTGCGCAGTGATGCTTCCCCCGCGTATGCGAGATGATTGCGGGTCTTCGAAGACGGGGTAGAGAGCACTTGAGTGTTCCCTTTGGTTGAGCAAAGGCCACAGGCCAGAAATTGGCCGTATACTGGTGTCATCGCTGGCTAGCTCAAATTCTCTGTCCGGAGTCTGTCTCGGAGTCGTCTCCGTGGGTAGCTCCATCACTCCTTCGACCGCGGAAATCGATATATCATCTTTCGAACCTTCCCTGGGGCCGGATAATGAAGGCTTTTCTGATGTCTCTGTCAGGGTTGCCAGAGAACTTAGGCGGCGCGGCCGCGTCATTTTTGATAGTTTGGACTTGGACCGCGAGAGTGAAAGAGAACGCTTCAGTGACCGAGCCTTTTCCTTGAAAGACCCCGTTTCTGAATCGGCATTGTCATCTAGAGCTAGACTATCGTTCGATGCTAACAGCCCCCATTCTGTCGGTCTTCCATATGGAAGTTGGCCGTATTGTCGCAGAGCGGATCCTTCTTCGCGCGAGAGTTCAGTTACCGTGTCAGCAGGGAAGTTTTGTAGACCCCGTGCAAATCGACCATGTCTTGCGTTCGCCACTGCCATGGAAAGTCGTTCCTTGCGAATCCTCACCCAGACAACAGTGCCAACCACTGCGGACACGATGAACAGGACCGAGCAGCTGACGGCTGCAGCGACGACGGTGGTTAACGCGGGCATTTTGCCCCCCTCCTTATCCTCCCGGAAGGTCCCTAGCCGTGTAATAGCGAGGTCGAATTAGCTGAAAGAAGCTCTTTGAGCCAATCTTCATCCACTGCGTATAGCTGCTGGTCGAAATCGACCAGTTCCCTCAATTGACGGTGCTGCTCGTGGGAGGAAACAAAGCAGTCACCACGCAAAGCAGGGAGTTCAGCATTTGCAGGGAGATGACCAGTAGATGACTATGGAATCCTAGGAGGGCGTGTTTGTTATGGAGGAAGACGGGATAGAAAGAATGCGGACGCATTACGATCCTGGGCGACGAGGAATGCTGGCGGGCGGCCGTATCCCTCCTTCATAGACACCACGATGCTGGATTTTTGATGATATGCTAAAACTTTGGCTGGTGAGAGGTTGTTGGTGCATTGTGGGGATGACGAGGAGTAATTGGAATGAAGACTAAACGACGTCTTGAGGATCGGCTACAGATAAAGGGATATGATCATCTCATATGCTGACATATGCCATCCAAGGATGAAAAGAGGCCAAAGGATATTTATTATCGGTTGATCATGAAACCTGTGACAATACAGGTGCAACTGCATTCCGTAGAAAAGGCCATGATGGAAATTCGAGACGCCAGATAGAGATTAAATGCTTTGATGGTTAGTATCTTCGTTATTCCAAAAACAACTCCTGTTCTGTTGGTGTGGACTAGCCGATTAGCCATGAACAATCATTCAATTATATGTGTACGCGTATCTTCTTCCCCTGGATAAGATCTTCGCGTTCCTTCTCTTCTGAATAGCTTCAATTCATCACAATGTCACGAGACCTGTCATCACGAGATAAAGTACCGGAACCGAGTTTCGCCGGTCCGGGCCCATCTTCCCCTCATTAGGGCGCTTTTGCCTTTTGGCCTGAGAATGTCAGCGAAACACCAGACTGAGTGCAAGACAAACAGGATACAACGGCGATGAAGAGATTTCACAATGTGATATGGAAACCATCGAACTGTGGTCGACCCAGATCTGCATCCAGATTCATATCTCAACCAGAACATTCGCTATGGCCCATCCATGGTCCACAGCTCTGGCCTCCCGCGTTCTACGCTTGTTCCGGGGGCGCATAGCGTCATGATCCACCCGAGCCAGTGCT